>NC_051155.1:192503470-192613470 GCF_013339745.2 Dermacentor silvarum
CTGGTTCATTCAGAGTACCCACGCTCTAGCTCAGAGCGTTCAGAGGTGCTCTCGCTTTCGAGCTGGGAGCGTGACGGAGATTGAGCTGAATCTCAATCACGGCTTCAATTGCTGTGGAAGTAGATAAGCCGTGCGCCTGGGAAAGGATTTATCTGGTTTAATCTCAGTAAAGCTCGCACCACCGCAAACCGAGCTGGAGCGTAAGTAGGAACCAATAGAATATACCACTATATTTTCGAGCAGTTTGGCCGAGTTGGTTGGACATATTAAACAGTGCGACAGCAAGACTCGGACACGTACGAGAGAAGAAAGGACCGAAACACTTCGTACCCTCTCTTTTCAGGGTGTCCAAGTATTATAGCGGCGCTCTTGTACAAACATATTTCAAGCTTATAAAGGCTGTTGCAAAAAAAAAAGGTTCTGTCCTTTACCTGCCCCTTGATGTTGCAATTATCCAGATTCCCGTTAGGAGCTCTTTCAATAACTATAAACATAACATTTATTTTACTATTCCGTAGGTGGCAACGACCTTTTTCTTGTCCTTATTGTCTACTTAATAATTGTATTCCCACCAAAAACAACTGTTTATAATCCTATTATTTTAGTCGGCGGTGCCCGCTCTCCTTAAAATCCAAACCTTAGCTGTAACTTTGGATCCATTTCGTCTCATCCCTTATGGAACACGGGAAACTAATGAGCGTGCCGCATATTTGCGGTCACCAAAATGCGTCGCAACTCTCAAAGCAGCTATCACGTTGGATAGATGTCGCACGCTAGCGCCCTGTCTGGTTAGTAGCTGACAAAGGAGTCAGACAGGACCGCTTAATATCGATTTTAGAATTATAACGAGAAAAAAAAAAAGAGCACGAAAGAATGATTTGAGGAGATCGGACAGTATCCTAGGCACCATCGAGAGCAGGGAAGACCGAGAGACACTGAAAGAAAAGCACACATCGTAGAAGAACCTATAATCAAGGTACGACACGGAACTTGTTTTACCTCTTTACTATATACCTCGCGGAAGTGGGTCACGCCGGAGGCAAAGCATTAAAGCCCACGCCGCTGCTTATACGATAAGCGTTGTGGGGTTCCAATTTGCTCGAAGTCCCCGTTATGCCCAGCCACGCGGCCGAGGTCGAACCGGAAGCCTTGTCACCGCCACTCCGGGAGGGCCTTATTGGACGAAACTGTCACACAGCGCGTGCCCGTCGCTTTGCTCGCGACGATTTTGTTCGTCTTTCCCTCTGGCTGTGTGCGTGCGCGCTATGGCTCGCATGCTTCTGTGTTCGGGGCCCCGCCTCACCGCCCTTTGCCGTAGCACCGGCAGCCGTTCCTGCTTTCATTGTCTCGCCCCTGAAGGGCTCCTGGATTGCTGCTGGCTGGCTTTGACGGTGGCAGGTATGGGATTTGCGCTGAAGCTTGAAGGGCCCACTGAGCCCCGCGGTGCTATCGAGAGCTCACAGCCTGCACGGCAGCTTCGCTAACAAGAACGTTCCGCCGCTTGATTGCTCTTCCTCCTTGCCGATAGTGCAGCTTCCCCGTCGTCTTCGGCCTCTCCTTCGTCGGCCCGTCGTGGCTCAATCTCATTTTGCTCTGATGTCCGTAGCTGCTGCTTCTATATACAGCGCCCGCTTTGGGCGGCCCCGTTCATACTGATGTCCACTTTCCGTCCACTAACCAGAAGAGGGCTATCCCTTCGGGAGAAGTCAGCGCAGGTGCCAGCTACGGGGCCAGCGCTGCTGAGGAAGTCACCGGTCCGTCGCAGCGCCAGGCGCTTTTGGTCGATATTGCTCGGCTTCGGTTCTCAGGGTTGAATACCGCCGATTTTAATGGTGGCAGCTTACCGCCTTCATCTTCGTTTATCGATTATTAATTGTTATGCATGTACACTATAAAAAAATCACTGGTGAAAACGGGAGTAAATAGAGAGTTAGTCCTAGAACGGGTACTTTCATCCCTCACGGGACTAATTGCACAAGTGTGCGTGCCGGGTGCAAGTATCGGAGAGTAAGTGTTTAGTCCCCGGTCGGAAAGATAGCGACGGCAGGACGAACGGCACCCGTTACTCCCCATCCACTCCGCTGTTTTCCACAGTGTCGTGGAGTGAAACGAGGGCAGCCTTATTGCCTGTATAAATCGTAAATAATTCGAAGGTTGTGCACTGTCAATAGAACTACATGCAGGGAAGCACTTTTTCTGTTTTTGAGAAACTTGCATGAAATTTAAAAGGTAGAATATGAAAAGCCAGTCACTTCATGTAACGCTATAAGTGAGCGATACGCATGAAAAGCGCGATCATGGATTCACTGTCAGTTGTTCTTGGTTAATGGTACCTAGAGAGAGAGAGCAAGGAGAGGAAAGGCAGGGAGGTTAACCAGAAGAGCATCCGGTTTGCTACCCTGCACTAGGGGTAAGGAAAAGGGGAGATAGAAAGAGAAAAATATGGAGAGAATGAGCACTGAGTACACGTGGGGACGATGTACAGGGACACTATAGGCGGTCTCTTAAACCGGTGCACTTCAAATGCAGTACTAATGCACGCAACGCTTTTTGTGCCAGTGACGGGTGTAGCCACGGACTGAGTATCTTTGACTCAGAGAACGGCCTCGAGTCCAGCCGGTTTAAAGGTGTCCTGAGAGAGAGGCGTTGCACGTCGTAGCGAGGACAGGTACACAATAGGTGTTCGATGGTTTCCTCGCACATACAGGAGTCGCACATCGGGCTCTCGGCCATTTCTATACGATGTGAGTAAGCGTTCGTGAACGCCACTCCCAGCCACAAGCGGCACAGCAAGGTTGCTTCGCCGCGGGAATGGCTAGATGGCAATTGTAGCCGTAGCAAGGGGTTCAACTTATATAATCGGCAATTGAAGGCACTTCCATCCATCCTACGCATTACATAGCCTGCCCAGCTCCATTTCTTCCGCTTAATGTCAACTAGAATATCGGCTGTCTCCGTTGGTTCTCTGATCCACACCGCTATCTTCCTGTCTCTTAACGTTAGGCCTAACATTTTTCGTTCCATCGCTCTTTGTTATTCAAGCATTAAGCGCATTAATTAGCAGAAACTCGTGAATACCGTTTCCCAAACGCCAGTCGACCTGGTACCAGCGCAGCGCAAGAGAGGGCGCTACCACCCCAGAAGCGCTCGATTCCTCCTCACTCCAGCGCTACTCCAGTACCCGATGAGCGCGCGCCGTGTAGCAAGAGAGAAGGAACAGGGCTTTATAAGCAGTTGGCGTGCTCCGGAACTTCCTTTGTGTCATGGTCGCTGAGCTGCAGGCGCGCATCGAGCGACAACGCTGGCGCATCACTGCTTTGCACTTCCCCAGGTTTCACATTAGTGGAGCTGCATTAGCGCTGGATTTGAACTACACAAGCGCAGTATTGCTTTCTTAGAGTGTAGCACTTGAAGGGGTCCTGTTGCAATAACATAAACTTACATGAATGCCCTACGGGGTTCAACTGGAAATATTTTGGTGCATGACAATTCTGCTATTACGCGCGCTGCTAAATTCCCAGACGTCTGTAAGTGGTTGCAAACGGCCACTGCTACGCTTAATTATGACGTTACTGACGGCACCATTTGTAAGGTCCTTAAGTTAACAGGCCATGAAAATTGTACGAGGTCCACTCGAATGCGTATTCCCCGCATCGACAAGGTTTAAGAGATATTCTCCTGTAACACGGTATGAATTGCCCTGAGAATGAGTCCGCACAAATACCCGCAAGTGAGCGCGTGCACGGAAAATGTTAATCACGCGATGAATAAATGACGATGGCGGCCGTCTCCATCGTGAAAACGGAAACATAGAAGCAACTTATGCAGTGAATAAATGCATTTTATATCGTGCTCAGATCTTTCAATAATATGTGTGACGCAGTATTAACTCTACAACAAACAAAACAGCGGTAAAATCAGGACGTCAAAGGAGGGAAGAACAGCAGCTCTAACATAACAAAATGTGAATTCATCGAAGCGACCATCCTCAATTTTACTCTTGTGAGATAGCACGAATGCATATTATTGTAAGAGCTTATGCTAGTGAGTGTCATGCAGTATCTTAACTCTGCGAAAATGGCATTATTCAACAAACAAAGGAACTTAAAAATAAAAAGTGAAAAAAAAAAGAATGCGTAGCTTGCACTGGAGGCGCAATGTTAAACAGACAGCGGAGCTGATGGGCACATTGCTAGTCCTGGCCTTTGGGTTAGGCTAAGCACTACTAAGTCATCCCCATCATTTTCCGGAATTTATTGATTATTGATCGAATATAAATAAGCTATTTATTGGCTATCGATTGGCTATCGCAAGGAGGGCGCTGCGGTCGCTGACGGGAGCAGGCGTGTGTCACATCGGCTCCGTCTTTTTCGATGTTCCGCTGGCCAAGTTTACGAGGTACGACGATTTCAAGCACATCATCAGATTCGTGAAGTAGCCCAGAATCGACTGCTACCAAGCTTCGAGGTGGGAACCGATTTTGGACAATCTTATTGGACTTTTTCTGTTCACCCCACTACGTGCGGAGCTAACCCTAGCGAGGAGTAGGGCCCGGTAGGCCTTGCCGGCCTACGTGCCAGGCGGACATGGCGGACTCCCGTATGGAAGAGGAGAACAGCGAGGAGGATTTCGGTTGGCAAGTGGCTACCGGCCGACGATCCCGTGCTGGAAAGAAGAGCAGCGACGCGGCCAACGCGACGCCAAGTAAGTCGCAAGCGTCCGGCGGAGACGCCGCTATCGTGCTACGATCCCGTGCTGGAAAGAAGAGCAGCGACGCGGCCAACGCGACGCCAAGTAACTCACAAGCGTCCGGCGGAGACGCCGCTACCGGCGGCATCAAGAGACCCGCCACCAAGACAGGTGCGATCAAGAATCGTATAGTCAAGGCCTCGAGGATGCCCCAACTGCCCGAGGAGCATCGCAAGATTATAATCAGGCCACGAGGAGGACTAAATTTGAGCAAAGTAAGCACCACCACTATTGGAACTGCAGTGATCGAGGCTTCAGGCCTAACGGCAGAGCAAGCAAGTGAAGACGTGGTGTGCCCCAACTTCACGCAAAATATCGTGGTGGTCAGCACGCCTGAACCAGACCATGCGACAAGGTACCTCAGAATCACGTCATTCAAAATCGTGGAAACGGAGTACGAAGTCAATGCGTACGAGTCGGCCCTGCACACCACGTGCAAAGGGGTGATTAGACGAGTCGACATCAGGGACTCCCAGTCTACTATTACAAGGAATATCGTGCATGAGCGCAACCCGCTCGCTTTGGCAGCCAAGCGCATCAAGACGTCGGGCTCAGTCATCGTCCTCTTCGATGGACTGAAAGTGCCAAACTTTGTGCGCTACGGACCGACTTTGTTGAGATGTTATTTATTTATTTATTTATTCAAAATACCCCTAAAGGCCCTCAAAGAGGGTATTACATAGGGGGACATATTGCAGTGACATGTGAATAATAACATAGTGAGTGAAAAAAAAAGAAAAAGAAACGCGATCATGAACATTGTCTGATATACAGCGGGTAAGTGAATAGCAAAAAGAAATAAATACAGTGGGTACGTGGAATAGGAAAACAAGAACAAAGACAAAAGAGAATATATATGCAAAGCGACAATATATTATAATTGGAATTCACAGCAATTAGGAAAAAAACATAGCATATTAGTCAGCTACAAGGTGACAACAAGAATACACAAACTTACAATACAGAAAATACAGAGCGCTTGCTAAAATACACAAGAACTCATAAAAAGAATACAGATGCGATATTCTAAGTGAAAAATGGCTACGACCTGGTACAGGAAAAAAATAAATCGATTAGGTCGGGCAGTCCGTTTAGGCAATGCGCTCAGTGCGTAGCAGCTCCTGAAATTTTGTTATGTTAGTCTCAGTAGCTACATGCGATGGTAGGTGGTTCCACTCAATGATAGTGCGTGGTATGAACGAATTAGCAAAGCGATGAGTGTGACATGTGGGTCGTTTTACTTTATACTGATGATCGCGGCGAGGGAAAGTGACTGCAGGCGTTGAAATATCTCTTCAGGAAACAATTTGATGTGTGCTTCACTTGTGGTATAGGGTAGGACACTGCTCAGACGTGTGCCCCACGCCGGACTCTGTTCAGTGTAGATGGTGTGGAGCCCTCAACCCACCAGATGACCACGTTTGCACGCCCAAGTGCAAGTTCTGCGGAGGAGACCACCCCACCGGAGACAAGGTGTGCAAGCATAGATTTCAAACACCCTATGTGGTACGGGCTCGCCGAAGGAAACGCGCCCGGTCGCGATCGGCCACGAGGGAGAGAAGTTGCTCTAAGTCGGGAGGAGCGCAGGTACGCTTAGAAGACGGAACACCTGGTGTTAACCCGACAGTTGGGACCACCTGGGCGGATAAAGTCAAAGGTACGGTGAAAATCGCTGGTGGCGCCGCCACGCCGGCGGTGACTGAAAGCAATGATGCCAGAATAGAACAGTTGATTAGGGAGGTAAACTCTTTGCGGAAAGCTAACGAAGAGCTGACCAAACAGGTGGTAGAACTCAAAAAGAAAGCACAGCCGAGCCCTGCCAGCGTAGCAGTAGCCAGGCCAGTAAGTCAAAGGTAAAAAGCGCAGGTACGCTTAGAAGACGGAACACCTGGTGCCAACCCGACAGTTGGGACCACCTGGGCGGATAAAGTCAAAGGTACGGTGAAAATCGCTGGTGGCGCCGCCACGCCGGCGGTGACTGAAAGCAATGATGCCAGAATAGAACAGTTGATTGGGGAGGTAAACTCTTTGCGGAAAGCTAACTAAGAGCTGACCAAACAGGTGGTAGAACTCAAAAAGAAGGCACAGCCGAGCCCTGCCAGCGTAGCAGTAGCCAGGCCAGTAAGTCAAAGGTAAAAAGCGCAGGTACGCTTAGAAGACGGAACACCTGGTGCCAACCCGACAGTTGGGACCACCTGGGCGGATAAAGTCAAAGGTACGGTGAAAATCGCTGGTGGCGCCGCCACGCCGGCGGTGACTGAAAGCAATGACGCCAGAATAGAACAGTTGATTAGGGAGGTAAACTCTTTGCGGAAAGCTAACGAAGAGCTGACCAAACAGGTGGTAGAACTCAAAAAGAAGGCACAGCCGAGCCCTGCCAGCGTAGCAGTAGCCAGGCCAGTAAGCCAAAGGTAAAAAGCGCAGGTACGCTTAGAAGACGGAACACCTGGTGCCAACCCGACAGTTGGGACCACCTGGGCGGATAAAGTCAAAGGTACGGTGAAAATCGCTGGTGGCGCCGCCACGCCGGCGGTGACTGAAAGCAATGATGCCATAATAGAACAGTTGATTAGGGAGGTAAACTCTTTGCGGAAATCTAACGAAGAGCTGACCAAACAGGTGGTAGAACTCAAAAAGAAGGCACAGCCGAGCCCTGCCAGCGTAGCAGTAGCCAGGCCAGTAGGTCAAAGGTAAAAAGCGCAGGTACGCTTAGAAGACGGAACACCTGGTGCTAACCCGACAGTTGGGACCACCTGGGTGGATAAAGTCAAAGGTACGGTGAAAATCGCTGGTGGCGCCGCCACGCCGGCGGTGACTAAAAGCAATGATGCCAGAATAGAACAGTTGATTGGGGAGGTAAACTCTTTGCGGAAAGCTAACTAAGAGCTGACCAAACAGGTGGTAGAACTCAAAAAGAAGGCACAGCCGAGCCCTGCCAGCGTAGCAGTAGCCAGGCCAGTAAGTCAAAGCAACGAACCAAGCGAGGGAGACAGCTCCCCCGCCCCGAAAAAAAAGAGCAGTAAGCCCCGAAAGTGACTCGGTTTTCTCAGTGCTCAGCGAGCTGAAAGAGGTAATTAAAGAAATTAGAGAGACGACGGAAAGGATTAACTTTAAAGTGGATAAACTATGTAAATGGAGGTTAATGGCCGAACAGAGATTCAAGAAACTCGAAACGAGATGCGATGACGACGAATTCTTGCCCTCAGACTCAGAAATCGTCAAATCGCTCCCCGGAACGTCAGGGGGCGCTCCAAAGAGAACGATCGCCGGTAATAGCAAAATGAATCCATCCAATAATCATGGATAGCGCCCACAGTTTTAGTGCGTGGCAGTGGAATTGTCGCGGATTCCTCAACAAGAAGGCAGCGCTGCACCAATGAATTAGATCAATGGGGGTCAAACCAAAAGTAATTATGCTGCAGGAAACTTTAGCGGACGAAGTCAAGCTAACCGGGTACAAATCGGTATGTAGACAAAAAGATTGCGGGAGGGGATTGGCAACCCTCGTTGACAAAAAACTACCCTTTATCGAACACGATATCCATCTCGGATTGAGTAAAATCGAGTATTCCCCAATAGAAATCGTGCTCAAAAGGCACAAGGGCCGGGCGCCGAGTATCTTCTGCCTAAACATTTACAGCAGCCCCACCGACAAGAAACAAAGCTTTAGGGCACTTTTCAACAAGGCACTTGCAGTCGCAAAGAGCTCCCCGCTCATCATTGGAGGGGACTTTAATGCCCCCTACCACGCGTGGGGATACGCTTGGAATACAAAGAAAGGCGAGGGGTTATGGAACCTTGCCACGGACCTGGGACTGTGCCTGATCACCGATCCGGCTTTCCCCACCCGCTGTGGCACGTCCACGTGCAGGGACTCTACACCCGACCTCACTTTTGTCAACAACTCGAAACAAGCTAGTTGGGAAAACTCTGGCACTGATCTAGGCAGCGACCACTATATAATACACATAGGTATAGGCATGCCGAAGCAAGAGACTAGAACCTTTCGGTGCACAGACTGGGATCTTTTTAGGATAGTTAGAGCGAAGAGACTAGAATCGAAACCGATAGAAGCGGGCAGACAGTCCTTCAAGACCTGGGTCAACCAGCTCGAAGAGGACCTCAGGGAGGCCACTAAAGAAATTAAGACCGAATAAAACAGAGAGCATAGACAGTAGGCTCGCGCATCTGATCGAGGCCAAACAATCCATCCTGCAAAGATGGAAAACGCAAAGACTGAACCGAAGGCTCAGGAAAAAGATAGCTTTGCTAAACAGACAGATCGAGGAGCATTCGAGAACACTTACGAAACAACAGTGGGACGAAGTTTGCCATCTGGCAGACGGCAGAATCAAACATGGGGGCAGTTGGAACCTCCTCAAACACCTATTGAACGAAAGCGAAACTAAGTCAAACAAGCAAATGGCAATTGCAAAACTAGTACATCAGGTCAGCCAGTACAGTACTCAAGAGGTAGTCATGAGACAGCTAGCGAAAAAATATCTCCCTCTCAAACAACCGGGCGATAGCGACGAACGCGTAGAGTACTTGGGAGGACCGTGCGACGAAATGGACCGGGATTTCACCGAGGGTGAAGTCTCTTTAGTGGATCGGCAGCCGGAACCGACGGTATTACCAATAAATTCTTAATGAATCTAGACGACGCCTCGATCACTTTCTTGACGGGTCATTTCGACGAGTTGTGGAGAAATGGAGACTATCCAGAGGAATGGAAGACGGCCAACACCATTCTCATACCCAAACCGGGCAAACCGCTCCATCTGGATAACCTCCGTCCAATCTCTCTCACATCGTGCCTAGGTAAAGCTATGGAGCACGTTATTCTCAACAGACTCACTAGATACGTCGAGCAAAACGACATACTCCCGTATAACCTGATCGGTTTCCGCCCCGGTCTATCGACTCAAGACGCCATGCTCCTGATCAAACACCAGTTCATACAAGTTAGCCCGGTGCACGCGAGAGCGCTCCTGGGACTAGACGTCGAAAAAGCTTTTGATCGCATAGAGCACAAGGCCATCCTCGAGGTCCTCTCCGAGCTGGGGTTGGGCGAGAGGCTTTTCAGCGTAGTCAAGGCGTTTCTAGGCGGTAGGCAAGCGAGCCTCACGCTAGGAGAACTAAATTCGAAGGTGATGAATCTGGGAAACAGGGGCACCCCGCAGGGGGCCGTGCTCTCGCCCATGTTATTTAATCTAGCAATGACCAGAGTCGCGAGGAAACTGGAGCGTATAGAAGGTATACACTTTGCCATATACGCCGATGACATAACCATATGGAGCGCCAAAGGTAACGTAGGCCAAACGGAGACTAGACTGCAGGAGAGCATACACACCGTGGAAAGCACACTAGGCGAGATGGGACTAAACTGTTCGGCGGCAAAATCGGAGCTTTTGGTCCTAAAACATCGAGGCAGGGGTCGAAAACCCAGGGGCTACGTCCCCGGGGAGGAACCCAAGATTATCTTACGCTGTCACGACGGATCTGCGATCAAGCAGGTCGAAAAGATTAGAGTTTTAGGCTTCCACATAGCAGCGGGAGGTACCAACCACAATGCCATTCAACACATTTCAAACAAAACGGACCAAGTCATCAGGTTACTAAGGAGAATCACCAACAGACACAGGGGCCTGGGTGAGGACAGCGCTCTAAGGCTAGTGCACGCCTTCGCTCTCTGTCACTTCACCTACGTGGCAGGTCTACTCTAATGGTCACAGGCCGAGCTGAACAAGCTCAACACTATGATCAGGAAGTTAGTCAAGGCTACCCTAGGTATACCCAACAGCACCTCGAACGTGAAGCTCATGAACCTAGGCGTACACAATACGATAGAAGAGATGGCGGAAGCGCAACAGATGGCGCAGCCGGAAAGACTGACGAAAACGCGAGCGGGCAGGCTTATACTGAAAGTAATAGGGACAGACCCCAATAGATCGAGGAACCTGAAGGAGGCCGAGGTAGAGTTGAGCGCGGACCTTAGAGACGGGATCAGAACCACCCCCCTCCCGAGAAACATGCACCCAGAACACAATGTTAGCAGGAGAAAAGCGTGAGCGAAAGCTTTGTTGAAAGAAATTGAACAGCTAAGACAACAGGCGGCCCTCGTAGACGCTGCCTGGGTCAAAGGCAAAGAGGCCTACACGGCCGTGGTGGTCGACAGCCAGGGAGAGGTACGCGTGACGCCGTCACCATCTTCACTAAGGATTCCACGGTAGCGGATCAAGCCGCGATTGCTCTAGCCATCAGGAACCGTAAATGGTCTTTCATTTATAGCGATTCAAAAGCAGCAATTAAGAGCTTTGACAAAGGCTATGTCACTGGGACTGCGGCTAAAATTATCGACAAGGTAGAAACTATCAAAACTGAAATCCGCTGGTTTTCTGCACATATGGGACAAGTGGACGAGGCTCGGCTCAACCTCAACGAGGTGACGAATGACCTGGCACGAGGACTTGCTTGCCGTGCCGGTCAGAACCGAACCGACGCCCACTACCATTCCGGGGATCATAAAGATCATTTACTAACTTACAATGACATAACTAAGTACTTCTACTTGGGGCGTAGGCAATTCCCACTGCCACACGTAAAGTTGAACAGGGCTCAGGCAGTCACGCTACGTTTACTGCAAACCGGGACGTACCCAACTCCCTATTTCGTAAATAAAATTCACCCCGAAAGAGGAATTAGGAAAGAATGTAACGTGTGCGATGGCATCATTGAAATCAGACACATGCTGGCGGGCTGTCCCGCGACTCTCGCCGACCCCGACGAAAAATGGCTTTACTGGCACAAGACGATGTCAAGCTCTTCTTATCAAGATCAACTACGGGCTGTCCAGAGGGTCCACGATTGCGCCATAAGGCTCGGCCTGACGGTGCCGACGTGGACGCGGCCCGCCTCGGTCTGAGAAAACCGAGCTTCAGGACTCTAATAAAGTTTTGTGAATGAATGAATGAATTGGCTATCGCAAGGTATTGGCCACGTACTTGGGGGCTAGGCTAAGCCCTACCAAATCATCCCCAGCATTTCCCAGAATTTATTGATTATTGATCGACTATCAATTAGCTATTGATAGGCAATCGATGACTGACTAAGCTTAAGTAGTCCCAACCATACTTAGCTAGACTTAGCCAGGCTCAGCTTCGCAAGTTCACAGGGGTATGTGCCATTGCGCTTGGCCCGTTTCTGCACTACCGCCAGGATCGGCCCACATTCTTTGTCGCCGACGGACGGCCTGCTTAACGGCTCCGCTGTTCAAAAAAGAACAGACAAATTACAAGTAGCACTGCCTGGCACTGCCTTACACGTCCTTTCAATCGACGCTCCAAATTGACTCTTAAAAGTGAGACTATGGATTAATTCCTACGCTTGAATATAATTTTCTCGAGTATTTATGAGCTACAATTTTGTAATCAGTCGATTTCACCATATGCTCGAAGGCATCGCAGTGGAGAAGCGTTAATACAAAAAAATTCTTGGTGGAATCGCAGATGAGCGTGACTGAAGTTGCACGGGGAGCGTTTGAGCAGGGGGACGGCGCTACCACTTACTGAACTCGAGTTTCTTCAACTAGATGTGTGTCTCTGAACACGAAAGAAAGTTACGATAGCACTCAAAAGAAAATGAATGCTGAAATTCGCGTTCTAAGAAGAGAAGGCATGGGTAAAAACGAACGCAATGAAATAAATAAATAATCAACTTAGAGACAGCTTGAGAGAGTATTATTTGAAAACGTTCGGCAATGGCTATGCGTAAATCGGCGTTCGAATGACGTTACACAGAACCTAACCTTATTGAAAACACTGAAAACTCTTCGGTACCCTCATCCTCTGGACAGAGAGAGAGGCTAGATGTAGAAAAAGAAAATGTACACCTCTCCTTGACGTGCGCCTTTACGGTGTCTTTATTGTGTGTGCTACTGGTACCTGAGGAGGCCTTAACTCTGGTTTATGATATGACCTGTTCGCGGAACAAAACCAAGCTACTTGTTTAAATATAGAGCGTGTGACGATCCAATAGGGAAATGTAGCAAAACTGGATTCACGCAACAGAATCACTCTTTGCTTTTAAGTATGCTGCCTGTTCTAACAAATCAGGCTTTGAAAAATGGGATTTTTTTTTGCCAGAAAAGCCTATATTAAGCCACTGCCGACGTGAAATTTAGAAGCAGTCTAGTCTACGCAGAACACAATTTCTCCAACTCTTATTATTATACCTACATGCCTCGAGACCTGCCTGTTTAATACGTACCAACTGAGAGCCATATAGATTAAATTTTGTAGTTTAAACTTTGGAAGCAATCTTATGCCAGGACCATGCTTTCTTCGATGCATACTTACCTTCCTTCTGGTAATTTTTCTATTTTCTCCTTTTTGAGTTATTTATTTACTCCTACGCGCTTAATACGCGGAGGAGAATAACTAGCCATTGAATTTCTTATTGAAATACTGCTCCTTTAGCTTGTTATGCTAAGAACATGACATTTGTCACAACTTTATCTTTTATTATTTTTTTCACGCCTTCTGCCTGCATTCTACACTTGCATCTCAATCCCGCCAGCTACACAACTCCACCAGCACTGGCTATCTATTTTAACGCCCGGGGAAATCCGGAAAGCAATTTGTTTCTCGGAAGCCGTATTTCTTTCACGACGTTTCACAGAAGAATCATGCTTCTACACAAGGTTTGCATTGCAAAGCACGTCCATAAATCCACGCTGTAAGTCCCGCGAGTGTCGTTTTTCTTTTCCCTGCGCCGTAACACGATACACTGTGTATGCTTCCATAGAAACGGCGGCGATAGATTCGCCTTACAGTTTCGCTGTAGCACACTTCTTGCTGTAGGCCAAGATCGCCTCTTGTTTGTACTTCTTTCGTCTTCGTTCTTTCTACGTGGTACAGCCTAATTTGGTTTACCACGTGACCCAAATATGTCGTCTTGCGCTCTCTATGCCTAGCGTCGTCCGCTTAACTTCGCGTCTGGACATTGTCCGTTTCGAGCGCTGGGCAAAGCACACCCCGGTGGTAAGGGATCCCGTCACCCTTCTTTTCTTTATGTACTTACACTATACGAGCCATTGTGTTACGCCGCTTCTGGTTTATCTCTCATCTTGCTTTGTTTTCTCCATTCGCGAGGCTATACGCTGCCCTCGCGATAGATGGACGATACCGACCTGACGCGTCTTTCTTGGTCCTAACGTGATAAGGGGAAACGATCGGGGATCCACAATGGTCGCCGAAGCCGGCCGGGGCCATACGAATGGCCGATGGGGGGGGAGGCAGATCAAGCAGAAGCCATGCGGCACAACGACCCACATAGCGTAGCTATGCTGGCGGCAAGGCGGCGGGAGGCCATGTGGAAAGGCTCGGCCGCCCTCCGCTGTCTTCTTGGCTTCCCTCCGCATCGACACGGCATGGAAACGGACGTGCCGAGAGAGGGACTGTGAGGTCCGCCAGGGGGCTTATCGCGGCGCGGTCGTCAATGCATTGTGGGCGGCGAGCGCGTGGCATCTGTCTTGGAGATTACGGGGGGTTCCTTGCGATTCTTCTCTCTCTCTCTCACTCTTTCTTTTTTTTCCTTTCTTCTTTTCACCCCCCTTCTTGATCCCCTGTATGCGCTTTTGCTTCCTTGGATCTCAATTTTTTTTTTCGTAGTTAACTACGAAAGAAGCCAAAAGTAGCTGAAGCCAGTAAATGCTTAGATTTGCAAGCGCAAATTAATGCTTTCCGAAAAGAGGTAAAGGGAAAGGAAATGTGGAAGAAAAGGCAGTATTCCATCGGTGCCGGTTCCACGGTTCACTTCCGCAATAATCCAAGCATAATGTTAACCGTAAAACTAATCCAGATTGTTATCCAGCCTCGTATTTAAATAGACATACCTGCAGCAATGAATGCATGTTGCATATTCATGGCGTAGAGGAAGAATAACTAAATCTTTTATAAAACAGCATAAAGTGATTCTGCAGCTAGAGATATTCATTTATAAGAAAAGCGAAAAAAAAAATACTTTTTACGAAATGTGTGATGCCAGGAAACAGAATCTATCCAATGTTACTAACTGAAAGCTTGGAAGAACCATTGAAAATGTTGGCTCTGGAAGATCAAATTATTTGTGAGAAAAAACAAGAAATATCTGAGCAAGATGACATTGCCCTGTTCAGCAACGCTCGAAAGGACTTACAGAACTGACAACACCTTAACCGGCAAAGGTTAATGGTAAGTTTCATTAGTATTATGCAAAAGACTAAGCTAATGTTTTATAGCATACCAAATAAACGAGAGTTCGTGATAGGCATAGTGAGCCTTTTGAAGCTTTGGAAGAATGCATTTGTCTAAGCCAAGTATACTTAGTCATTTGAGACACAGGTTATGGGATATAAATATCCACGCAGATCTATAAGAAATGGTTGGAGCGCATATCGAATACAATAACAAGTCATGACCGGTGGCTTACCATTATCGTTAAAAAGTGTAGAATCATTGCGTTATCGTCAGACGTCCTCACGAGTATATCCAGAAACTATTGACACGGGGTGCGAGCTTCCGCATTCTAACACCATGCGGGACACAGTGAGCTCCAATATTTCGAACTTCTACGATGAGGCGAAGCACTGACCTATCCAATGTTTTGCCAATACTTCAACTCAACCGATTCACGGCTAAACATAAACATACGCCGTGCACTGGATTCGAACCAGCAGATAATCCTATAAGTGCGTTTCATTGCCGTTCGTCGCAACCGTGCAGTAAGCTTAAAAATGGCGCGAGAAATAACACGGACCACAAGGACTGGACAAGCGCCATAAGTTTCCCAAAATAAATTACCAGAGGTAACTTTTGCAGTGCGATGGCTCGAGCTACCATGGGCAGTAGAAGGATTTGTCAAATGTTCGTGTTGGTAGCTTCAGGCGTTCTTGCGTCTGTAATTATTAAGCTATATCTTTCTAAATTTCAAAGCAATCATACTTTCCTTTTACGCATAAAGGCAAGATATTTCTGTTCACTTGCATAATCATTGAGAATTGTTGCATGAAAAAGGCCGTACTTTGTTTAAAGAGACCAAATGTCAATCACACAGTCGTTTCAAGCCACAAGGACGAAGTTTAGTCAAGTCAATCCCGTTATTTCCGCGCTGGCTGAACCGCCATATACCTGCTGCTCCCGTAGACACTGCTTCGCCAAAGTTCTCTCCAGTAATTTTTCGTAGGAAACTCAATGGTTGAAACCACTCGGCCATGGCGGAATATGTACGCCGGCTCCAATCAGTATGTATATATTTATAATTTATACCGGAGTCTCAAATGTTCCAATCAACACCATAATTCCTACGTAAATAGTTCTTGTCAGCCCAAAAATTGCGGCCAATATGAACATTTACACCCTTTCCATGCGCTCGCATATTTTAGACGCCGTACTGCCATCTGGAAGGAGCTTTCGACCGCAAAGATACAGTTAGGCATATCTGCACTGTGTGGCGAGACATGCAGAATCTATTTCCTCCGGTTATGTTTGAATGTCTCCTGCGACTAGTCGTTCCACAAAAATGGCACCATGTTGCGGCCGCTAGGCGCGCTGGTTGTTGATGTCCCTAATTTTTGCACTTGCCAATATCATGTATGCATCCTTAGGAGGCGTTACAAACTCAAATTGACTTCTTTAACACTTCCCCACGAGTTTGAGGGTTTCTTTATTTTTTTCGTCCGTTCTTCTCTCACGAGCTCGTGCACTCATTTAGCCACAATGCACTTTGTTTCCTTTTCAGAGCGAAGCACAAACAGGGTGGTTCAACGAGCCCAACAGCCTTCTGTTGCCGCCTAAACTGACAAAAACAAGTTACAACCACCAGCTTCATCCGAAGCCATAGCACTTATATCGGCTCTTGTCTTTTATTGTTTTTTCTGCTGCCCTTTTCGTCGTTTCTCAGGAACGCAAGTCACGTCGGGAGAAAACTCCTGACAGGTGTCGTTGAATCCGCACCCTCTCTGTTGCCTTCGAGGAGTGCCGTCAATTTCCGCGCGAGGAACATTTTAGAAAGAAAGAAATAAAAGCAAGAGGAAATCCTGACGAGCAGCGTTCACGCGATAACTACAAAAGCCAACACGAAGCTGGTCGAAGTCAACACATAATGGGAGAGGTCGACGTGCACTGCCGCCAGTCAAGGCGGCCAGACGGAAGGCAAACGTACCGGTTGCATGCAGGCACGGCTCTGAACACACGTGTCGCCTGCTTCGGCACAGAGGGGGCAAGAGTCGGCCCAGTAAAGTAAGGACTGCCGGGCGAGAGAACCAAAGAACCAGTCTCGATGCATCAAACAGTCAAGTTCCGGCGGCGAGAGGACAGTGCCAACCCCACGTAGGCACCTTATTCACACCGCTGTTTACATCTATCCCGATCGCGCGCTCTCTCTCTCTCTATCTCTCCACGCTGAAGTTAGCCAGGGCAGGAAGCATTTCTTCTGCAGCAATCACTGTGAAGGAAAATCGAAGTCGGAAGGAACCGAGCTTAGTATATACTATAGTGTACGAAGTTCCCCTTGCACGCTAGTAGTTCCCTTTTGCGCCGAAGCAAACAAATAAGCTTGCCCCGGAAGGCTAGCGACTCAAATCTTTAGACAGGCTTGCTGGAGCTCCGCAGCCGAGATCACAGAACGCAGAGACTCTGCGCGGACGCCGTGCTGCTAGGAATGATCTTCGGCGAGTTGTTATCCCAAGGTACAGAGTCATATACAACACCGTATATTCGCACAGAGAAATGAAAACAGAGGTTTACTTTTTTTTCTTTCTCGCTGTCTTTGAGTACATCGAGCAGCTCGACGAATTTCGGTTTCGCTGTATAGATCAAAAGGAGCCATGGAACGCCGACGGACTCTGCCGGGAAAGCAATCGGCATTTACAAATAAACGAGCAGCCGTGGAGCAGCAGGAGCTTGTAGACAGCGATGAGGACACCACATGAAGGCTCACGAGTGTGTACGAACTAGGCTTTAGAAGCAATGTAGTCTCGGGGACGTTCAGATGGCGGTAAGGTATTGAGCGACACCGTTTATCAGAGGCTCGCATGTTCGGTTTGCCTTTGGTATCCCTGAGCCAAGTGCAGCATCTCTTCGTGCTTCTTTCTTCGTGTTGGTAAAGAACGGCCAGATCGAGGAGGACAGCTGCCGCTGGAATGGTTTAGGCTGCTTTTAAATCGGTACAAATGCATAAATGAACACATTGAAAATGTAATTCTGTAAATGATTAAACGGGGCCCGGTGGCAACGAATTCTTAAGCGCGCCATAAAATCCGCTGGCTAGTAAGGTACGTATACGTTTATTCCTCGAATGTTTCATCTTCACCTCTCCCTCTGACACTTACGAATTAGAGTATGAGCAGAAATAATTTTCTTGTCTTGATCGAATTGGTTACGTTTGGAAACAGTGGAGGTGGTTCTTATAGGCGGGATTGGCATGGCGATGATGAGTGTCCCAAGTTGCAGGCTTTATAGTCTATGCACGACCATGAAAAGACTTTCGACGCCTCCTGCCTCGTTTCATGAGGAGCAAAGCGGTGTAACGGGACACCCCTTCTTAAATAACCGCGTTGGCGTACATGAAGATCCTTGCCATTATCCGATGCAATATCGAGGCTTCTTCTTTAAGGAACCGCTTGCTCACGCAAGGCTTATGTGGCGGGACTAAAAGCGATCGAAAGTGGGCACGGATGTCAGTCTTCATAAGTTTATTATTATCTGTGATTTGGACATTGAATGCTGACATTGAAATTCAGCCGCTGGGGCTCGGAGTCGAACCCGCTTAGCAGAACTAGGAAACAGCGCGAAAGATGAGGACGCAGAAGAGGCACACAACAGCCACACTTAGCGCTGACCAGCTTCTACCAACGAACCAGCCGACAAACTAGTTCAACCAACAAGTGGACACGTTCACTTTATTAACCGCTCAGCAGCAGAACGTCATTGCCAATGAGCTACGCGGCAGGACTCCTGCGTCTTTCAAGTGCACTGCACAGATTCAATTCGTCATATATGACAACTAGCCCCGGTACAACACCATGAAAGAAGCATTAGAACGCTTCTTACCCGTGATTGGCAGGAAAATATTACGTCAAAATACGTACGTCGACGGCCGCTTAACGTTATTTTTAACCCAAAAACAGCACTGGAAGAGCAATACAGCGCCAGTGTCTTGTATAATGTCGAATGAGGAAAAAAAAGAGAAACTAAAAAGAAGCCCCCGGTTTTGTATGCTTTCTTGGCCGTTTGCGTCGCATTTCGCTTTAGCCTGCTGGGTCAAAGAGCATCTTTTTCTTTCTGCTCTGTTTACGCTCATTTCAACGAGAGTCGTAGTAAAAGAGCGATCTTAATTTCTTCTTCTTCTTCTTCTTCTCCATCTTCTTCTTCTTATGTTTTAGTACTGTGGAAGGTGTCGTGAGCTAGTAGAAAAGCATTTCACATAAAACTACTCCTACTGCATTCCCTCCCCCGCACTTCCCATTTCCGAGTAATCCTTTAACTTCCGTGTTTGCACTGCTGAATATAGCTCCTATACGTACCCCGAAAAGCGTTCGCTTCTCTTGCTTGTGAGCGCGAACGGTTTTCGAGTTTGACATTCACTTTGACAGAGACAGCTTCAAAAAAAAATTATAAGCGAGCGCCTCTCAGGCGAAACAGGACTGCATGAAAACAAGAGCTACGGAGGCCGGAGTGGGGCTCGAATCGTGCGTATACAACGGACGCACAACAGACATGTTTGACGAGTGCGGATAGCATGTCGACGTCGGTGACAGCTCGAAGGCTGTCTCGAAAACCGGCCTGTCTCTTCGCAACTTCTGTGGATCGACGCTGGTATAGATCTCGAGAAGTCCATGCGTCGCCAAGACGACGCTGAGTCGTTTAGGGTGATGTTTCGGAAGCGGGGGACCACAGCAGCGTTTGTTTGATTTACTTAAGTATTAAGTGTCCAACGGGCATTAGGAGGAAAGCCGTCCGTTGGGTTTACGCTCTAAAGGAGCTTGAAACATCCCTCGCCCTCTATGCAGTTTTATTGTTGTCAACCTTCTCGCTCTGCAAGAATGCTGAGTAAAGCGGGGGCTAGCCTGTTAACGTATTTGCAAAGCCTTCTATATTCTACGTATACAGTAACCATGCTGCTCATATACTATCTTCTGTTTTTAAAATATTCTTACGTAACTGCGTCAGCGTTCATAATGCCTTCTTTTTCGTATAGAAACAAAATAAATTATAATTGAGTGCTCTTTGCGACTGGCCGACGCCGTTCACTAATGCGTTCAACATCACGATTGCGTGGCGCCTGCTCTTACAATGCTCTGACGTGTCGTGCGTTGTACTCGAGATGGGTTATATTTTTTTGCTATATACACATGGTATTAGATAGGTTTACTTGTCATAGTCATGCTGTATGACACCTGCTTAGAAGGGTATGCGTTAGTCTGCTTCTAATAGCTCCTCAGCGTGTCTCAACAGCGCAAGTCAAGAACGCCTAAGTCAAAACGTTAAAGCGTTGATCACGTATGGCATCACAAAGGTGCTGCTGCATTTTTTGAGGTGCACCAGCCTCTATGACCGCCTATGACTAACTCAGGGATGAACGCTTGGCTGTGTAACTGTACAGGGTGTGAACTTCTCTTTTCCTTCTCCTCTTTCAATCCCCTTTCCCCCTTCCCCAGTGCAGGGTAACGTACCCGACTCAGCCTGGTTAACCTCCGTGCCTTTCCCTTATGACTTCTCTGTCTCTCTCTCTCTATTCGCATTAACATATGGCTTCCCACAACGCGTGGTACCTGTGTAAGTTTTTGAGGAGCGCGGCTATGGCCTATTTTATGCAAGAAGAAAATCGTTTGTTGGTCTCATTCGTGTATTAAATTATTACAATCAAGGTTAACTATTACTAAATTATTTAAAGCGCCAAACAGACGACACAAGAAGAGACACGGACGAGCGCTTACTAACAACTGATGTTTTATTGAAAGAAACACACAATATATAGGCATATCTGGCGGCGTAACTCACACGTTGTCGAAATACACATGGTAACCAGGCAAAATGGCGATAAATAGATTGTAAACGATGGTGAAACTCGAATAAAAGATGACATATGCGACAAAAACACGTGGTGTATAGAGCCACAAGACCATAAAAGATAATGGTTAAGCGATACACATAACAGCGCAGTAACCCCATTAGAAAGCTAACGATTAAGACTTTTTTTTTTCCAGCGCATGCAGGCGGCGCATCAACGTTCTTAGTTCTAACCAAGGGCTTCTAAAAATGACAGTTCACTTGTATACAATATTTTTGACGGTTCGCTGACGCACTCCAGGCCCTTCCTTTTAATGTGGAAGGCTTCCTTCAGCTCACGGGCAACGCTGTCTCGACTTCTCTCCAGGACAATGCTATCTCTTAGGCGAGGCTTGCACCCGCACTCTTTGCAATGGATGGCCAAATTGGTTAACTATCGCTATTCTATTCCCTGCTCCTGCCAGGTCGCCACTCCCAGCACTTGGTGCGCGCACCACTCCAAGCTAGCGTTGGCAGTTCTCGTTGTCTTCGGCCCAGTGACTGCTCAACACGACTGTGAGCAGTGCCGATGACACCACCGCTATAAAATCATAAAATTATTGCTGCACAGCGTCTAATTTAACAGCGCTTCGTGGGAACTCGTTGTGAGCAATCTGTGGACGAGTTATCAGTTAACAAAGCAAATGAAGGCAAAGCGAAGAAAACGTTCTAGCCTTTTAATTTTACCACGCACATCTCCACTGCCAACGAACCGTTATACCAACTGGGTAGAGAGGCAGTAGCTATGATACGTCTGCTTGCGAAACACGCAGTACTCGTCAGACGAAGTGTCAGCCTCGAGGAGGTTGGAGGCAGGCGGAGTATGATGCCCATGGCAGGAAGAAGTGATCCTGCTACGCATCTTTAATGAATATCGATGTGCTGTAGATGTTGATTTTTTTTTCCTTTTTGCTTTCAGAGCGGCAACGTTTCGCTGTTAGCGTATAGCATGCTCGTAAGCGCAGTCAAAACTAAACAGCGTGAAATGAGCAAACATCAATGCAATGAGGCAGCAATTACGATGTGCTCACATTTAAGCGTTTTATTGTACTGGCGATATATATCTAGAAATAACAACGGCAATAGCAAACAACGAAAAAACAACATGTATGTTGTCAGATTCTATCACCCTGTTACCTTGGCGCTGTTTGATTTCGACTATATTAACCTGGCAACTCGCCTAACTCGCTGCTTCGATCGTGAGTGTATTTTCAATTATTTTAGCTGATAACAGCGTTGATAGCGGCATATAAATTAATTAGCAGATTTTACTGAACCGCAAATTACTTTCCGCGGATAATGAAACTTTGAGGTCAATAAATATGCTTCTACAGAATTTTTCGCTGACTATACAAGAGCTGCGCCTAACTTCAGTCATTCCAGTGAAGTTGGTAAGCTTTCGCCACAGGAGCCGCGGACACGAAACAGTTACAATTAACGTCGCCTATAGATAGAAAAACGTTTGGAAATTCATAGCCGCAAGAGTTTGGGTCCTATTTTCATACTGCTATGTGCACAGTGATGGACCATGATTGCGATAAATGTAACCAGTCGCTGATTGGCACCCCCGTCGAAACACGTGGCTTCAAGCGCACGCACTGCCATGACAAGAATCTATTTATAGCGGAAAATTCGTAAAAGTACAAGTTTGGCGCAGCCATAAATTCGGGGTACCGTTTTCTGTTTACGTCCGCCTGGAAACGTGCATTAATTGTTTTTATTCTCAGTTAGGGAGCTGTTCAGAGCACGTCTAATGCCTGAGCATTAATTAACATCGGTCATTGAAACACGAAAAGCTGATCAAGATGGTTCGTATACGGCGCTAGAAAGGTCATCCCGTCCTTTGATTTCCCTTTGATTTCCCTTCTATATTACTATATTTCTATATTTATATTCTATATTTACATATCTTCTTTAGTTTTTTTAAGGCTGATTACTGTGTTACACGTTCCGTTATTTCACTTACGATTGGCTATCTACGTGCTTTCGTTTATCTTTTCATGCTCGTAATTCCACCCCCTTCATCGCACAGTGCATTTGCGCCATTTTTAGAGGAACACGAAAGTCTATCCCGTGGTTGAGACGAATTACTAATACAGCTTCGTGAGCCCCGTGTCGAGTAGAAGTACCACGTCTTGGAAATAATAAATCATCGAGGGCAATTTCAGAAAGATGAAGCTGTTAAATCTTTCTCATCGGTAGTAGCTGAGCAAAGTAAGATGTTGGGGGAGTTGATACACGTTCATGAGTACAAGAACACGAAGTAGTACACTAACGTGAAAGACCACAGGAGGGCTTTGTTAGCGTTTTACTCTGTTCTCGTCTTTTTGTATTCATGAGCAGCAGCAGCTTCATAAATGCATACATAGCGTAAGCAAAGATGAGCATTGATACCTCAGAAACACGTATGTGATTCGTATCTCAGATGTGTAACAGCCTGCTTAATGTTTTTTATTGTTCTCGATTCCCACGCGTTGTCTTCAGAACTCGCAAATGCCGATAAACAGATATGAGCGCAAACTCTCCGTGAATGTTTTTGAGATGCGAAGCAGCTTACGGCGGGGGCTTTGTCCGTCCCTCCTTCCGTCCCGCAGCGTCCCACACCCCCACAGCGCATGCGCGCCCCCCCCCTCTCTCTCCTCTCCTACGCTCCCCCCTTTCTCTCCTCTGGAATCCTCTACTCTACGAAGCGGCGCACACGACAGGTGGTGCGACAGCTGCATACTCCGCTGGGGGCGCCACGGTAGTTCCGCGGTTTGAAAATGATGGAGCGCGCGCGCCTCATTCTCTCTCCTGTGCAGCGCTGCGATGAGCGCTCGGGCCGCTGCCGCGAAACGGGAGCGGCGACAAACGATTGGCTGGTCCAGCACATGCTAGACGTGTACTCATTGCGATGCATTTCCTACGACCATAAACAACCGACCACCATTAGGGGAACGTGCATACACCTGATCTTCACAAACTTCAGAATGAAAACTCTGGAACAGCAACCCTTGACGCTACACTTCACCGACCACAAGGCCGTCGTCTTCAAAGCGCCGCGTGCACCATACGGTCTCGTATGGAATCGTAGGAATCGCATACGGTCTCTAAATAAATAAACAGGCAACCACCACGGTCTCTCTCTTCTCTTATACATTCTCATTCGTCCTCTCAATAAAATTACACCGTCTCCCGCTCAAGCTAACCATCCCCCCGCTGCTTCGCATCCACACATGGTTCCCTTTAGCGGGAGATGGAGTAATTTTTTTTAGCTTGAAGTTCACCTTATAGTGTCCTTGTTTTCCTTCGCTGCTATCAGGGCCACACGCTACATCCGCCGTGCATGTTTTATACTACCGTAAAGCTTGATAAAGGAACGGCAGGTGGCGCGGCAGTAATATTTAAATATAGTACAGGGCAAGATAAGAACAAAAAGGAAAATACAGTGCAAAGCGAAAAAGAGCCGATGAAGCAGAAAGGCCCAGAGGGAAGCACAGCCGGCGATCTTTGCAATGCGACAATGAAAACAAGCGACGAAAGACAGAAACATCCGCGATAGATTGAAAGCACCGAATCTCAGCGGCAACGACGTAGTGAGCCTTTACCGTTCACTATCGCTGGCCACTTGAGAGCATGAAACAAACACGCGTATCCCCCCCCCCCTTTTTTTTTAAGTAAGAGTAGGAGCGTTTTTACGGGACGGCACACAGACCGTACAGTACTTATTTCTCTCTGCTTTGTTTTGTCCAAGTGAAAGAGAAATAGAAATGACCTTCATAGTAAAACCGGCTCATGGTCCAAGCCATCCTCGCTGGCAACAAATCAAGTGTGGAGAGGCCGCACCCTCCGCTATTTAGTCCCCACTTAGGTCTTCTGCTATGATTCTACATGTTTCATACAACTACTGTAGCGAACATGTATTTCAATGAAACGGGGGCTCACCGACCGATAAGTTGCGATTACGCTGGTACGTGTAGCCATCTTTCTATGCCTTGTAGAATTATTCGAGGAAATATGCAAGAAGAAGATAAAACTGGCTTCATTCCCTTTTTTAATTCTGTCTCTATTAGCGACGCGAAGAGTAATGTAAAACACCAATATTTCCGAAACCAAAGAAGGAATAAGCAAAGCGCTAGCTTCTTTCTCTTCATCGGCTTTTTCCACCTTCAAAATCCCGCTCTCTTCACCACCGCAAGCGGCCGACTGATCCTCTTCGTTTCGCGTGCACCGAAAAAACCCCAAGATGGTCGGAGCGGGCCCGCTGTTTCAGCGAAGGCAGCACTTTCAGGCATCCGAGGTGAACAAATTGAAGAGCCGACCCGCAGACAGCCGGCGAAAGATGTGATGCTAAACGCCCACAAGAAGCAAAATACAATCTAGTGGCATTAAACAGCGAAAGGGGAAGGAGGGGAGAATGAGGAGGAAAGTTGATGGGAAGGATGCCGACCACCGTGGTCCTCGTAAAATTGATAACCAAACCAGGCACAGATAGGCGCAATATAAATTCGCCAGCTTACGGGTATGTGTCTAAGCGGGGCGGGATCGGAAAGGCGAAACCTCTCAAGTCGAGATACGCGTAAACGGTCCTCAAAGACAGGAAAGTGAGGGCAACGCTATAGAAACTACAGGGCGTCCTATGCTGAAGAGGAACAGAGGCAAACACAAAGGAAAAAAAGAGCCTAACTGGAGCCATAAAGCCGAAGGAAACGGCGCCACATCGGAAACAGGGAAAGAAGCCATTATTTCGGCGCTCGACGAGGCAACCCAGTTGCCTCAGAGAGCTAAGAGAAGAAAAAAAAAAAACAGACCAGGCCAGGCCGGGCCGGGCCCGCGCGTGAGTGCAAGGGCAACGGCGCGGAAGGCAAACCAAACGGCGAGCCAATGGAGAAAAAATAATCCCAAATGCTTTTGTTTATGGTCCCAGTGGGGATATTGAGGGCGTTTCCAGCCAGAGAAATTCTTTCGGTAACCACATTTTTACAAATTTCAAACTGCAGTGACCTTTCTTGAGCGGGTACCTGGGGATGCCTCAAGGTCCTTTGTGTCAAACGTCTGTAAAACTCGAAGTTACATATGTGGCCTTTAGCACAAGTCGAGGAAGATAAGAAGAACCAGGGGGCTCGACGTTTACAGCGAAGCTGTTAAGGGCTCACTCTTCGATGGTCGCGTCCGGCAATCGAAAAAAAAAAAAAACTCTCATTGTCTGTATGCTGTATGTGCGAGTGAAAGCGCGCGAGGGCGAGGGACGCGCGCTTTCACGGGGAGCGAAGGCACGGCAGAGAGCAAACGCGACTTCTTCCGTCGCGCGAAAGGCCGTGGCGGGACGGGAGGGAGGGGAGGGAGGGGAGCATCACCAGCAACGCGCAGAACTGTTGTCGACGGCGGCGGCGTTCGTACCCGAACGCACGCGGCGTTTGTGACGTGTTTATGAAGAACGTGCCAACCTTTGCCATACACCCTATGGGGGTGTACCGTAGCGACCATAAGGCCATGGTCCCTGTGATCACTAAATAAATGAAAACCACTGGATCCTATATATTTCTCATTCTTTAATAGTTCAAATTACCAATTACACCATCACATTTTAATAGCCATAATTGGAAATACATAATTGCCACAATAGTACAGCTTCGCTGGTCTTTCATCTCCACCCCTGTGGAAGGGCTGACAGTTTTTTTTTTTTATACCTACAATCGCATGAAGCCAACAGACAATGAAACCAAGGAATTAAAGCATAGACGAAATTAACTGTTAGCTGGTAAGCGGTTAAAGGTGCCTCATTCAACTTTCATGACCGTTCCTGGAATTATAGGTCGTCAGGATTGACAAATTGTAAGATGTCTGTGACCATGGCTTCATTCAGTTATCTTTATTTACATTGTAAAGATATGGGTAGGCCCCGGCAGAAAGCCAGGAATATAACATAAAAAATGCCTGGCCCCCCTTTCCTGTATACTTACCTACAAAAGTCGTGCCTTCGTCATCGTCACTGTGGGCGTTGTCCTTATTGTCCATCATTATCCCCGTGGCGTTGTGTATACGTCGAGCCGATTACCGCCATTACGGGTGACATTGAAAGATTTCCTTTTCCCTTCCATCACCCAGTGTAGGGTAGCAAACCGAGATTCCTGTTCCAGCTACCCTATTTGCCTTTCTCTTTTCTTTTGCTCTCTTTCCCCCAAATTACCTCTACATTTCGTTTCCTTGGTTGATGAGGCCCAATATTAACAATAAAGGAAGTCCCCCAGCACTAATAATTATAGTCCGTGTGTCTCTCTCATGACTTTCTGTATATTATTAAAACAAGAACACTCGCAACAGAATTAAAATTTTGCTGACCAATCTTTGTGACATCGGCGGACATCAGAATTTGGCCGATAATCGCCAACGCAATTTTTCACCAATTAACTGTTTTAAACAACGTTTGTGTGCATGCTGTATTGCATGAACATTTCCCAGAATCTCAGTAGTTTTCATAAATACACGCTCAAAGTTTGTAGCGCGATTCATTGCTTTTCTAATGTTTCGCACCGTGGGAAAATGCAGCAAAAAAAAAACTGTTAAGCGGAACAGCAACGCATTTCAAGGCACATTTTCCCCCCGTATTTCTCGAAAGTAGCGTAAAAGGGATAGAAAATGTAGCGAAAGATTGCTTTCAATACCAGCTGTCTTTAATACTACAGTAGCTTCTCCCCCTCTTTCAATAAATAGTAGCCTAATCAGTAAAATATGTTAAATGCTTATAAAAATATGGGCAATTGCCGAGAAACTTGAGATGTTTTGCGCTGATTTGTCACTAAAAAATAAATATAGTAAAAACATTTTATTTGCGTATCCTCTACATTTAATCATAATAAAGAGTAGTCTCAGGATCACTTGGTTCGCAATTATTAAATTTTTAGGTTATGTCACTCGGTGTAGCTATCAAAAGAAGGGCCCTCACACAATTTATTAAGTGTATTTTGTTATGTCATCGAGCGTCCTTTGCTATAATTGTGGAACGCAATGTCACGTGAATTCAGATAGCAGAATGGCGCAAGCTAGCATCTTTCTTATTGCGCTCACGGTTTCCCTCGATATGCGATAAGGTTAGCCAGGAGAGAATGAAAAATATGATGTAGCAGGCCATAAGATAATGGCACAGTGTCCCTACCACGTCACTACAGCAATTTATTCACTTGTGTTTTGTTTCCTACCGATTCGGTCAAATGCACCGCCTTGTGCCTTGTTTCAGCTCGAGAAACCAGGACTATTATTATTATTATTATTATTATTATTATTATTATTATTATTATTATTATTATTATTATTATTATTATTATTATTATTATTATTATTATTATTATTATTATTATTGCTTAATTATTATTGATGTTTGTTTGTTTTGATAACATACATACACGTGACGTGAAAGCGAAAGTGAGAAGCAGGCATGCAACTGCCACGGGAAGGGGCACAACGCCTGCCTACTCTTCAGAAAGGAGGAAGAGTAGGCAGAAACGTAGAAATGGAAGATAGTAAGAAGGGAAAAAAAGAAGAAAGAACAGGATGCGCCTCCTACAAGATGTTTTCACACTAGCTGCCAGGAAATATATACCCAGGAAAAAACTGTAATGGTAATTTAACCGATATATTTGTTTTTGTTATAAAACGGGGTCCCTGTATCCACTTTCCTTCACCTTAGTGCATGGGCTTAGGTGAAATTCTAACCGATATTAGTAACTGTCGCTAAAGCGGAGGCTGATGCTCCGTCCCGAGCTATACTTTTCCGCGACTGTAAATCAGAACACAAACTATTCCATGTTCGCTCATGAGTATTAGTACCTGTTGGGACGCAAGCAACTTCTTTGAGATGCATTCCAATTTATTACTGTTTCCTTTGATCTTCTAAATGCTACAGCTGCTACTACTGAGTAGGATGATAACAGCAATGACGACGACGTCAGTAACGATGATGAAGATGATGAGGGTGATGCCAGGGATATTAATCTTCATGCAGACTACGCACGTGGTGTCTGTGGATAACATATACCAGAGTGCCCGTACAGGCCAGAGCGCTTACTGGGATAAACCTCTGAAATTTACCGATCCGTAGACTTCCGGTCGATTTCACAACTGAAAAAAAGATTCGAACACCCTTGGAACAGTTATTTCTTTTTACCACCCCCTGCACTGCTTCAGTGAACGAAATAAGTATACACGAACGCAAGCTGGCCGGCAAAGACATCGATTCGGTCCACGCCACCTGCGTAAGTTCTTTCTGCTTCCTATAAAGTTCGGCTACTTTCCCTTTGCTTCTTCTTCTTGCGTTTCTTCCTTTCTGCGCACAAAACACACAGGCTCTATTTCTCTGTCCTTTATTTTTAATAGCTGCCCCATCTGACAGTAAAAACTGAGGGCAGGGGCGCCAAGGAAGAAAGACCACGTATAATGTATTAGAGCGAATTGCCTTATCTGGGCGTGTGTGGCGAGCTTCGATGACTATAAACGCCGCTGCCTCGGTGGGCACAAGTCGGAGAACGTCCGTAACGGGCCGGGAGACCTCAGTCGCACGAGTGAGGGCAAAAGAGACAAAGAGAAACGATGAACTAAATACACAAGACGCAGCATATTACCGGCTATCAAAAGGGGGGTGGGGGGGGGAGGGGGGGGTAATGCCCAGGCGTTAAAAAAGAAGGACGAAAGTTTGACATGGGACTGATCTGAGCTGAGGACAAACCTCCGCGCATTCTAGACGACTCAAAGGAAGGGCCGTACTTCGCTGCCGATCGGAGCGCCGCCTGTATGAAGGGGGCGGCATTTGGTGGGAGTGCCAAACTCGGCGATTGGAACGAAGGCCTTCTGTTCTTGTGCGCTTGCGCGAGAGTGCTCTCAATTTTTACTTTGTTTCGGTTGTTGTCCGCGTTGATTGCGGCGAGAGGCCTGGTGGCTTTGACGTTCATGCGCCTTATACGAGCATTCTCTGCCGCCGCGCTGCGCTCTTATATATAGCTGCGCGATTTCCCAACGGCCGATGCGGCGCGCCCGCCAATTGGTTTTACGTTCCTGTCAGAACGAGGTGCGTTCTCGTCCGTTTTCACTTTTGGCTGTAGGCTCAGCTTGGCTTTGCCCAGCTAGGACGGCGTTCACGCGGGTTCTTGGAAGCTGTTGTCAGGCCGACAGAAAACGTGGCGGAGGCGGAGAACGTGGTGCTTGCCGCGGATGGCGGCGAGCAGATGGCCAAGATGAAATGAAAGAAGTAATCTTATAGTTAATCACTGTATGTAATCCTCGGAGGAACGATTACAGCAGTGGACGTCTTCCATTGGTGTCGTTATTGCTTGTTTTTTGCGGCAAAGTATACAAGAGAATAGTTCGTCTAACCATTAACTACAGCTGTATAGCTGAGTCTTTCTCATGAAAGATCACTCATCTACATCACAACGTCGGCGCTGCAGAAAATTGCCAGATGAGAAGTTGCGAAATGCATGACATGATGAAATACATTTTGGTCTGTTCAAATCCATGCTGGCGATAACATTGCGTTTGGTTTGGCGCCCTTGCTGCAATGGCAAACGTCGTTGTAAATCGGTGGTTGCTCCAAGAGAGTGCTATATAGTTGAACTGTTCCTATGGTAGAAATCGAAATAGTCTTGAAAGTATTGATGGTTCGGAAAAGAGAGATACAGACAAGAGAAAATGCCTTTATTAAGATCGTTAGATAAGGTACGTAGTGTTGGCTTCTTCTTTTATACATCTTGAGGCAGAAAAGGTGGCATTTGGAAATGGTGCTCCTCTCATGTGCTCATTTGCATAGAGTTTATTCTCTTTCTTTCTCTCTCTCTCTCTCTCGGGTCTGTGTCGCTGGTTGTTTTACATTTTAAAAGCCTTTGTTTACTTCTAAAATCATCGCTTATCGAAGAGCACAGGCCCACACGCATCAATTACTGACACAAGCCAAAGTAAACCTCCCAAGATAAGTGTATATCAGTATGCTATCTGCACATGTATGCTTTACAGATGTAGAGGAGTCAGCAAACGTTTGGAGACGCATAGAGTCGCAAAATCAAGTGTATACAATCTAAAATCAAGTCTGTATGCTTGTTCGACCAATGCACTGTATTGAACCAATTCCACATTAAGAAATGTTACTTTTTGTTGAGGCCATGGTGTCATAACTTTTGCTCGCGACTGTGCGTTCCTCACGGCATAGGGCGGTTAGATACGATGTGAACAAAAGATCAACGGAGAAGTTTTGACTACCTAACGCCACTCGTTCTCTAAGTTCAAGACCCCAGACGAGAGCGTAGTGCACTGCCGCCGTCAAATGGTCATAAATAATGGATGAATGACTCATTTCTAAGAGCTCTCCCACAATCCTTTCAACAAAAATATCACCTGAAGTCCATGAAAGTGGCCACAAAAACACGTTTTCAATCAATCGCAGACGCTGTTGCATCGATCGATAGCCAACTCAGATCGCGCGGTGCGCTGCTGCACGAAAGGGTCAAGCAGACACGCAGTTACGTCACCACATAAATGTGCGCGAAAGCGTCAGCACCGATGCTGCGTACGCTTGCATGTTTCGTGTAACAGCAAGCACCATTCAGTAGAACGTGTAAAAGAAATATTAAGATATAAAAAGGCCAGAAAGGAAGCTTTTGGCCGGGAAGTGAGAGAGAATGGAAAACGAAGAGGGGGAGATGGCTTAACTTTCGCATTGTGTGCCAACTTGCTGTAGCATCCAGAGAAATAGACAATGTGTCCAGAGCAGGTGACTCATGCAGGACGCAATGGGCCATTCATGGGAGCCGAGAAGCCTCCAGCGCTACCGCCGACGGCGCAAAGCGCGAGCGTATACGGCGAATGTATTTGAGCGAAAAGCCCTTTGCAACCAACGGCGCTCTATTCAACGAGCGTTGCGTGTTCGAGCAACGTCTGTTATCAAGAGCGCTCTTCGGAGCGCTATGCGTGCCGTCAGAGACGAAAGGCGGCCATTTCGAACGCGTGCACATGAATGTTCTCTCACACGGGTGGCGTGGGCCATTTGCGAGAAGCGGTTGTGTTCTTGCGATGAGGGCGTGGAAGCATGAAACGCCATCACAACGGAAATAATCGTAGAGTAACGAGCACAGGAATTCTGCTGCGCAAGAACCAGAAGTTCGCGGGAAGTTTATCTGTTGAAAGATATCAGCCCCAGCTTTGAAATTGTGCATGATTAAAGTACAATAACTAATCCTGCTTTGTTCTCGCGAACATCAAGAGGAATCTTTAGCTCGGGCGCTCCTATCCTAAATACATGCTAAAGGAAGAAATCGTTTTTCTCGGCAACCACGGCACTAATTTGATGAGGTTTGTTGCATTTAGAGAAAAACGTTCAAGTCTAGTGACAGTCGATAGCGAATTTTTGATTTAGAGGTCAATGTTTTAATAAACATTGTAGAAAAACGAGACTGTCACGTTTACAACTCTGTAGCTTAGCAATAAAAAACGATATTACAATTCTATAAATTGCATCTAATAGTAAATCTACAGCGGACAATATTGATGTATTACACTTAGCTCTCAATTTCACCACTAAAATGTTAGTAGACCTTTTGCAAAGCTCTTGTAAACAATGTAACAAATTCGTGTAAGACATAAATTGGTACGTCAATTTGTCCGTTTTGGATGCTATAACGGATGCATATTACAGAACTGCGATATCTGTACTTGGTGCAGAGCTACAAATTTGTAAACTTCGTGCTTACAATATTTTGAAGACTCCTTTTAAAAACTTCCGGCCTTAAATCATAATTCCGCTTAGTCTCATTAAAATCGGCCCAGTGGTTATCTCAGAAAAGCGCTTCGGCGTTTTATACGTATTTTAATAGGCGGCAACGGAGTTGGGCCCGACCTGCAGCTTCCTCTTAAGGGCTGTTGCAGCCATGGAAATAATCGAACAAAACGTGACAAGAAAAAATTTGGGTCAGAGACCATGGCTTAGCCCGTTGCTTGTATATTTTCAGCGTAACTCCCCCAGATTAACGTGAGATCAACGCATTGCCACGCGGTGTTTTAAGGTGGCGCATAGTAGAACATGCAATTCTGGACTCACGCTTGAGCTACCCGCGTGCAGACGTCATCGCCAGATCTGAGCGGCCTGATCAAAGACAAAAGCTTTATTTTCTCGTCTGACTACGTGACAAGATTGGCGGAAGAGCATGGTGACAGCGTTGCAAATCACCGGACCCCTTCATGCAGCCCACATAACTAGCCCTGCGCCAGTAGCCATCAAACTTCATAGGTCCAGCCAACAACCACGAGGCATGCGTTTAACTGTTTACCGAAGCAGCGACGGCGGCAACGAACCCGAGCGATCAAGGAGGGCCTCACATTGACCAAATACGCCCTTCGCTATGTGCGTGCACCGAAGGCTCTCCATGGAATTCCATTGGAAAATGTGTTTCAGTTTGAATGCAGCGCTGCATTTTACCAGTGGTGCCACTATGACTGTGATGGTGTCGGTGCAATACTGACTGCAGCTGCGGGCCTTGCTTGGTAACTTGTCAATCCCCTTTCCCCATTTCCCAGAGCAGGGTAGCCTACTTGAATGAGCCTGGTTAACCTCCCTGCCTTTCCTTTTTGACTTCTCTCTCTCTCTCTCTGATAAAGAAAGTGACCATGGTTTCAGTACGTTGTAGGCTTTTTTTTAATACAGCCTAGGAGGCTCTCACTATGTACCTAGCAGACAGGTCATTATTAGTATCGATTTTGAAACTTCAATTTGAGCGTGTTTCGGGATGCAAAACTTTGCTTAAATCGTGTGAGAAACATTTTAAACAGTCTGCAAATTTTCTTATCTGAGCATTGAGAAGTGAAATACACTTTGCAGCAAAATTCATTTTCTTGAGTTCCTTGTTTGCCTTTCTTTTTACGACAGGTGACGCTTGCCTCGATTCACCGTGTTCGCCTTGCACACGTCAACTGCACGGCCTGTTAACCACCAAAGACGTTTGTATCATTTTGTACGCTGTATTTTTCTCTACGACAGATTATCATGAACTAAAGTGGAGTCGTCGTGCTGCCCAATGGTATACAATGTAGACAGGACTCGGTGTCTCTGTAAGCAGTTTCGGCCTGGTTAAAACGTGATTACGCTAGTGTCGCTATCTGTCAGAACAGAAAGTGCAGCGGTGATGAGTGCATATATGTTTCATGTAAGTGTGACCAGGACGTGAAGCACGTAGATGTACATAGCGATGATTGATACATACGGCTTGGCCACCTACTCTAAAGAGCAATGGGTTCGCCATGCGCTGTTAACGCATTTCGTGCTAGACGGGCAGCAGCAGTGTAAACACAGCTCCTCTATTTCTGGAGTTCCAGCACAAGACATCTCAAATCCTGGCCCACTGCTTTTTTTTTTTTTGCCAAAATGACCGCGAAGCACACAGGCACTCTTACGACCAGGACTTCAGTCCAGAATTGCCCAGCACCGAGAATTCAGCCAAACGCAGCAGTCTTGGGCGCAGCCTAGGTTAACCTTTACCAGTGTCGACGAGGTGGTGTCAACATCGCCACTACTGGGTCCCAAGTAGAGCACTGCACGGGCTCGGGCTCGGGCTTACCCGAAAGCCCGGGCCGGGTAGAGCAGTTTTTTCTCGGGCTCGGGCGGGGCTCGGGCACGGCGTGCGCTTTTTGACCCGGGCCCGGGGCCGGGCTCGGGTTTTTTGACGCGGGCCCGGGCCGGGCTCGGGCTTTCTGGTGGTGTGCATGTAACGTGCAGCGAGTTATTCTCGGGCGGCTCAACTCTGAAAAACATATTTTTTGGTCTCGGGCCGGGTTCGGGCCGGTTTCGAGTCGGGCTCGGGCCGGGCTCGGGCCTAAGGTAAAGGGGTGGCGGGCCGGGCTGGGCGGGTCTCGCCATAAAAGTTTTGATCGGACTCGGGCGGGCAGCTCAACGTAAGAACGGGCCTCGGCCGGGCCCGGGCTGAAAAAATCGGCCCGTGCAGTGCTCTAGTCCCAAGGCCGATCTGAGCCGAGGATCGAGTGCACTGTAAACCGAAAAAGGTGAGAGATGTCATCTGCACCGCAGAGCAAAACATCGCAAACTCTAGCGCAGTCGACATCGGAGAGAACCTAGTTGACGTTGGAACGCTCATACCTTGTGAAACTTGTACTGCCATTACATCAACAACGCCTGTCGCAAACCATTGGCCAACCATTTGAACAAACAGCTCACTGTTACACAGGACAGATGATACCAATAGTGGAGAAAGATTTCACTGCTTAGGAGACAGTTTACGCCACCCAAAATAAAAAGGGTCAACTTTAACTGACCTGGTTTTTTAAACCGAGACAGAATAAGGGGGGCCAACAAAATTTTGCATGATGTAAAAAGCACCGAATCGGACCAAAAGATTGAGACAGACCAAAGAAAGGAGAAAAGCAGGGAGGTTAACCAGAGAAATAAAATCCTGTCTGCTACCCTGCACTTTGGGGCGGGGATGTACAACGATAAGGAAATAGAGAGAGTACAGGTACATGATCACAGCCGTTCACAGCACATAATAATAGTTAATACCAGTAACGTCTCAGGCCCCCTGTGTAGGTTTGTTGTGCTCAAGAATGTTAACAAAGCATTTGTAGCTCTCTGTTGCGTCGACTTATGAGGTCGGTACCTTAAGATCATTACTTATTCTGACAATTTTCTGTCGGAATAGTTGCAAGACGATCGCGGAAACGTGCATGCACATGATTAACATTACAAAACATTAATGTATTTCCGAGAAACGTGGGCTGGACCTAATTGATGTTTACTAAAAAACATGTTTACCTCTAAAAGGACCCAAGCACAGATTGGGACAAAAGCGTCCTTCACAACGCGAATTTTCACATTATATTTTTACATTATGAATGCGGTTTCTCAGTGCCATTGTTGCAAAAACTTATATATTGTATAGCAGCAGCCTTAGCAAGAAAGAGAAAGAGAAATAAGAGAGAAATTGCAGATAGGTTAACCAGACGCACGTCCCGTTTGCTACCGTGCACTAGGGGAGAGGGGCTACAGGGATGCAGAGAAAAGGAAGTGTGAGAGAGAGAGCACTGTTTCATGCACATGTGAAGGTGCACACTGAGTCTATACAATCGGTCGACAGGACCGGCTGGACAGGTCGACGTAAAGCGACCTACTTCTGTGTGTGGGCTGATCGCACAGTTAAATATCCCCTTGCTTTATTGAGCGATGATGACGAAGGTCTTAATTATGAAGGACCAAGCTGTTGTAGTTGTCGTTACTGCCACCATGTCAAAACATTGTTTATCTCTGGAGGGCCATTGGCCACACAGAAGGAGATCAACGCTGCACACAAGAAGGACAAGTGCGAACACCAGAAAAAGTGTCGTTGTCCTTTTTTACACATGCAGCCACACCTGCACTTTCTGCATGTGTCTATCCGGTGAACCCAAATATGAAAAAAAACGAGCGTAACATTTTAATGCAAGTTTTGAGTTCAATGCCAGCAAGAGAAACAGAGACAGAGAGAAAAAAAAAAGATCACAGCTTCATAACATAATTTTAAAAAAGTCACTTATGCGCAACTACGCACACCTCGCAACACGCTGAGATCGATAGATATGAAGTTTTTCAGGCTTATAAATAACAATAAATGTCATAATAGCTGGGTGAAACCTTTCATTCTCTGTAAATTTAACTGAAACATGATTTGACATCACTACCTGTCTTTGCGTCTGGGATGCATACGCTTAATTTGGCTTACCTTCGCCTAACATGCGCTGTTTATCTGATAACAGCTGAGAGAAAACTTCTATTCGCCGTAAATTCAATAAATTATGATTTGACACTATAACTTGTCTATTATGACATCAATTTTACGCTTATTTTCGCTTGACGTAATACTTATTCTCTGTGTTGAAAATCCAACATGTTGCTTAACTTTCGTAGCAAGAGACAGCCCCTACCTTCAAGTAGAAATAATGTCCTTTGTGTTAATACCTCCCTATGTTTGGTTTAAAAGACCTCCCACCACCTCTTCATCACTGCTTTCCGCCGTGTATATATAGATACAGCATGTTACAAAACTCACCTGCGCGCTTCCTGCGCCCGTTATTACGTTTCCATGGTAACAGCTTTCTCGTGTTTCCCCGATGAGCTCATATTTCGCAAAAAGCGCCGGCCAGATTCTTATTTCACGTTTCCGACGTATTCATTACAGCACGCGGGGTGAAAGAGGAGGCGCGTGCATATTGTGCAAGAGCGCGTGGTTTGATTCATCGCTGCCAGTGCCACTAACCTCAATGGAAACATGAGCGCTCGAAATTCCCAACGCGTTTTCTTATCAGAAGCGCCTCCGTTGGTGCAGCACCTGCAACTCATTACAAAAGAAAGCCGCGGTGTTCACTGTCGTCAACTGGAAACTCGTTGGGTGCTTTAAACGGCCTCGTCTAAAAGCTTGAGGTTGGATAATAAACCTGAAGTCCCAGGGAGCACCGCATTTGACGTTTTCTCACAGCTAAAGTTTATGGCGCCATCAAAGTTATATCGTGCCTTCGGTAGAGACACGCAGAAGGCATTCATTTTGTTTACATTGTTTTTATAGTTAGCTCCATTGCACTCGTACATAGGTTAAAAAGGACAACAAACAGGACAATTAACAGGCAAACTTGCTCGACTCAAATTAACGCCACATGTACCTCAGTGTGACGTGGTTTCACGAACATGAGATAAGCAGCTCCAAGATGACGGGCTTCAGTTAATCCACATGTCGCTGCATACATAATGAGAATCACTATTACTGCGATTGTTTTGGCTCCTTAGTGCTTGCAAGGTACCATATGAACTTCTATTGGCAGTTTTTTTTTTCTTTTTTTCTGAGTGACCTGTGAGGAGAGAGAGAAAATACTACTTGAGGAAAGGCAGTGGTCTGCCTGAGGTAGCATTTCCCTTTCCCGGTATATATAAATTTGGCTTTGAGGGAAGGGCAAGAGGAGAAAAAGACCTGATAACTTGACCTGTGTCCAATGAAACTAAGTGCGGAACGGGCGGTTAGGTTGCTGTGGTTTCCTGTGTACAAATTACGCCAAAATTATCCCAAACTATCATGCCTGCCACTTTTCAGAATTTACCCCTGTTAGAATGCCGTCACCTTCGGGGTGTGGGCATGAACTCAAGGCTCGACTGACTGCTCTTGCAGCAATAGAAATGTTTCAGCGCTGCTATTATTTCTGAAATGAGCAGCAGTGAAATTTTTGTATATTAAATGCACAGCACCCGACTGCGCGTTTCTACTGACGGCTCTGGTAATTTCAAGCATAGCTCCTCAGGAGTAGTATTCATTCTAACAAAGTCTGTTGAAGTCACGCTTAGAGATTCGGTCTGACTAGTTCTGCGGGTGTGTGACTTTCTGCCCCCACTATCAGGGACACTCTAACTTATTTACAGGAACAAATTCAATGCCGTACCATCGCTTGGTGTCTCTAAATCAAGCCATCTCAAAGCAACCAAAATTCAATGCGCCGCAAATTTCACAAATAACTGGTATCGAAGATCAGAGAGATAGAGCATGGAGCAGTAGAACGGAAAACACAGTTTACATAATTTTTTTTCTGTACAACTACCAACACGTTCCCTCAGATAAAACAGGCTGGTAGGGGCCCAAACAACATTCCGTACTCTTCATTAAGCGTTGTTATTCGGAGGCAAGAATTGGAGACAACGTCTGGGGGGAGCCTGAATGAAACCCGTCTGCCAATAGGAAATCGTGCAGTAGGTTGAGAAAGCATCGGTGAGGATGAAGCCTCAAAGAGAAAGCCTATAGTTAGGGTTGTGCAGGGATCAAATGAAGCTCGATTAATGCTGGTATCAGCCTGTCCACGGAGCTGGTGTCAATGTGCGCGTTAATACCGAGGGTGAAAGTCATAAGTTGACAATGAAGCACGCGCTATGGGCCATCATGCATTGCAGAGGTTTTCATGCAACGTCTCAGGGAGCAAAACATTAGTGGACGTCTCCAAATTCGGCGAGACGTGTGGAGAACTACGCTGTATCGTAATGATCACATTTTGAAAGACACCGACAGAAATTCTGTAAGTGTACAACGCATTCTTTAGAGCCTCAGTCACATGGTGGCCGAATCGAACATCTCGCCGGCATGGAAGGTGAAGACGCGAACCAAATTCCAGCTCTGCGGTAGTGCAATGCATGTCCCGGTTCAGCGTAGCCGCGGAGGCACACAAGAGGCAGGAACCTGGTTCCTTTGCGTGTTGTCCGATTGTACTTTGAGGGATGTCTGCTTTGAGGATGCCAGAAAACTGTGGAAACACTTCACAATGGCGTTAGTGATGTGGAGGCATGCCGTTGTACGAATAGACGATGTGCCGCGGAGTGTCGTGACGTTGTAGAAAAGCGACATCTCTGACTGACGGCCGCGCTCGTTTGTGATGGTACAAGAGACGAATACTGGGATACCCATCCTGCAACGAAATCACGAGCGATAGTCTCCGACGTTCTTGCGCATAATACCGTGCGAAGAACTCATCGCTGCTCTTCGCAAGCGGATATCGTGTGGGCGTTTAATACGGTCGCATTCTCTGGTCAAATAAGTTTTGTTCGGGGACAGATTGATATTCGAGAAACTGATAACGTGATTCGTCGCACGGTTAATGAACAGATTGCCATGCTGCGCGTTGCAACAAGAAAACAACTGCAGTGAGGTCTCGTATATCTATGAAAAAGGCGAAAAAAGATGAAAGAAAAATGAGAAGAAGGGATAAAGAAAGAAAGCGCTGACGGCTAGTCTGTAAGCCCTTCAGCGGCCCCCATCGCCTTGGACGACGACGCTGAATCCGAGTCACGAAGGCGACGCAAGCGGGTCCGATTAGAGAACGTAGCCACAGGAGGAACGCGACGAGCAAGCGTGACCGAGGTGCCTTTCCGAGCGCCCGCGCTGACCGACCACGCCACACACGGCGCGTCCCGCTAGCGCTGCCGAGTAATAAGACGGCGGCACGCTGACGTGTGTGCGTGTAGTACGTCCTCGGCCCATCGGTAACCCGATGCGATCGTTATCCCCTGTGGACGGCGCGATTAACTGCCCGCGCGAAGAAAAGAAAAAAAAAAGCGAGAACTCTTTCGCGAGAGAGACGCGCTGACGGTACAGGGTGTTTGCGTTGTGGCCTGCCTCGAGTGGAATTTCAGTGTCTAGACGAAACGGACGGACGACGACGACAGGGAAACGTGGTGACCGAGTTTCTGCGTGCACACAGCACGGACCTAATCATATGCTGGAATAGCGGATTCAGCAAGGTTGCCTAACCGCGCCTAGCTGCGAAATATTTGGGAGCGTTCTTTCTGCCACGGCATTTTTTTTTTTCGACGCGTGCGAAGTATAGACTTCCTTACGTCAGCTGCTTCAGCGAAGCACACATGCGTACAACTTTGTTCATTAGGGTGCTGTTTCGAAATAGAGACCTCGAGCTAATGAACCTCATGAATACATAGCCATTACGACAAAATATCCGAAGGGCGCAGGACGGATATCAATACTAAGCGAAGAAGTTGGTACAATGCATACAGTGTGAAGCGCACACGGGGTGCATATTCTGTACCTACAATGCCTCGTTCGCAAGTCATGGTAAAGTTTGGTGTTCCGAAGATAACAGATTTTCGAAATCAGATTCTTAGAACGTATGCTACAACTTTCGTTTATGTAAATGCCAGTGTGGGACCAGCGTCGATCATTCGTTTGGCTTTCCCAACAGTAAATGCACAACACAGTGCGCTGACGCATAGGGCACCTGGCGACCAATTCTATTTGCCTGAGTATAAACGGACATAGTGACTAACAGCACACGGTGTAGACTGTAAAAGAACGAACCATTGAGCACGCAGAGAAGGGAACAATGAAATAACTAAACAGGAAAATAGAAAGCAGTGTTCATGGTACTGTGGTTTCTGGATCGAGTCATGGCTACAACACACCAAGTTCTGTCCTCATAGTTTCCCTTTTCAGCGCATGAGACAACACAGAGAAAAGAATTTTTGGTATAAAGCGCATGTCAATCTGGAATAAATATATGCTATCATAAATTGTTTACCATTCGTAGTTTAAACACTATATGCATCGGTAATAGAGGAAACAGGACTAGATCCTCTGTAATTCAATAGTCCCTTGCGGTCAATTTTTAACACAAAAGTGTGTTATGCTGGGGTCTGCGATGAACTTCTGTTACAGATGTAACGGATGTGACTTTCGGCGCCAACGAGTAAAACATGTTTTGTTGACAGGGATGGCGCCACCATCTATATATATAGGAGCGGGAAAGCAAAGTACTACACCGTGAAACTAACGAGCGCCGACAGGGAGCGCTTCGGTAGTGACTGAGCGGTATAGCCTGGTGTTGGCACTTTCCACACATGGTTTGTCTTTCGCGTCAGATTAGCCTGCGTGGCGCCTCGCCGCCTACGGAGCCCAGCTTCAACATGCATCAGCAGTGCTTACACGCCGCCTACTGCTTGGCTTGCAATGACCCCAACTAAGAAAACTGCTGCGCTAAGTGGCACAGAAAGGCAATGGCGTCAACGGGTGAATCTCGCTTTGGTCCGGTGAGAGACACTGGCGAAGGCGTTCGCAGCGTGTGCCTTTGCTTTTCTTATCACCTACCGTTCGTGGCTGGCCAATCCCGATGGCGGACCGATCCGGCTGCTAAAAGGACAATAAGCAAACGTTGTCTTCGTTACCTTATTTTAAATCATGCCCTCAATCTGCAGTGATAGTTTAATACAGGATTGATGCTTTACGAGAATCAGTCACCGCGACACATCCGTGTGTCTTGAAAGCTTTTGCTGCTGCTCCTACTCTCGGCAACAGTGTCTATTTATAACCTCAACGAACACCTTTAAGAAAATTTTTCAGATTGCGAGCAACACAGGCATTCAGATCCCTCCTACGTCCCCTAACTTTTCGTTGCCTTAAGAACCCCCTACGCAGAGTAGAAGGCCAAAGACAAAACTCCTCAGCCGAGCTCTGTGGTTTTCTCCCATTAAACGGGTCTCTTTCTCTCCCTCTTTCCTTGTCTTCTGCTAAGAGCCAAAATCAGGTATTTCTTATAGGAAACTATGATTACTTGTCCTTTTCCTGGATGTTGACCTCCAACTCACAGGAAGAATAAAGCAATCAGGGCTTTGAGTTTCGGAAACTTTCGAAAGAGAAAAGCATAAACCAATCTGCGCATCCCACGTGCAGTCGAAATCAATATTATGCGAAGCCGTTCGCAGGGAGCTGCTTATACTGAGCATCGCCTGGAGGAGGAGGACGAGGAGAAAAAAAATTAAGGAAAGATAGGAAGATAAACCGGACTCACGTTTGGGGTTTTGGAAAGCATTACCAGGTGGTCCAGCATATCTTTGTAGGGCGAGTAATTGTGTATGTGACGTGAACATGTGTGTAACGACAGCAGGGAGGTGACGATGGCTGCGACGACAATAGTATAGGACAGCGATAGCAAGACGACTGATTTGTTGCACTCCGGCCAAAAAACCTTACATGTTCCGTTACAATCTGGGCCAATCCCGCAGGCAGTAAAATGTCCATTCCCAATGAAAACTAGCGCTAATGAAAGGTAGCACGCACGCGTGGCTATCGCTTTTTTAAAGCAAATTTTTGCTGAGAGACGTGACGCACGCGCCAGCCGTCTCAAAGCGCTGGTCGCAGTAATTGGCGTTGGCATGAGGTAAGTATGAGCGCGGCTGTGGCCTAATTGGCAGAGCATCGAGATTTTGTGCTGTGGGACACGGAATCAAAGCCCTCAATCTGATACGTATTTTAACACGAAAGTGTTTTATGCCGGGGTCCACCAAGACTTCACTGACGTATTTCCGTCACGGAAATACGTCATAGAACATAATACAAAGAAAGAAACCAGAAGAAAAAGTTCCACAAACATGCAAAATTTGGAAATCGAACCCACGACCTCTCGGTCCGCGACGATAGATCGCCGAGCGTTTAACCCATTGCGCCACAAACGCATTTGCAGAGAGCTACACAGACGCGCCTTATATATCTAACACTCCTCCGTGTACCCGCGCTCTTGCTCGGGGCGGTGCCGCCGCCTACGAGCAGAAAAGAGAAGTACTGCATTATGACACTAACGCGCACCGACAGTGAACGCTTCGGTGGTCTCAGCACTACGACGCCTCGATGCCAGCATTCGAAGGGACGCTGGCATCAAGAAGCACTACCAACGCCACTTAGGTGGCGTTCACCGTACTCAGCACAGCGGAGCGTGGCCTCCGCAATTAGCTCTGAAAATGTTTCTGAAGTTGATCGCGGAGGCTGCAATTACGACGCGCTGTACGCGCTGATTTGACTCGGTGACGATTCAGTTACGTGCTTTGTCTTGCGCGTTGTATTAGTGTGTCAGTTACGTGCTTCGTCTTTCGCGTTGTGCTAGCGTGTGCAGCGTAGTGCAGCTTCCATATGCACGACGGTTGCTCATGGTCATCGACGTTGGTAGTCGTGATGGAGGAGACGTGCCACCAGGCGTCAGCGTGGGTGCATCAACGCCTAAGGGTGCTTTAGCCACAAAACACCAATAGACATTATATATCAATGTGCAATAAACATTACACTACTTCTGTGAAGACACGTTTCACTTTCGTGTTCTATACCGATTCCTATATAAGAGGTATCAACCACAATTTTTTCTCCTGTTATCTAAGAGGGCTCGAAATAAGGTGACAGAAAACATACCTACCTATACTGCAAAGTGTCTCGTATCAGGTGAAGAATGTTTCTCGTTAAAAACGCTGTACGGCTATTCAAAGAAGGAAAAAAAATCGTTCACGTGGAGGAATTTGAAGTTGCAGGAATTCCACTTCGTCCGGCATCTTTCATGTATGTCTCCGTCAGGGCTTAGTCTCCCTTCAGCGGAGGCGGGGGCCTCAAGAGGCGGCGACTATAGAATAGGACGTACGCACTCACGCATATATATATATATATATATATATATATATATATATATATATAGGTTGATCTCAGAAGCAGCAAAGTGGAAGGTAAGGCACCAAGGCAACCAGTAGGTAAGAGATAGACAGAGAAAATGATACAATGATTTATTGAAAGGCAGGAAGGTTAACCAGGTCTGAGCCCGGTTGGCTACCCTACACTAGGGGAAGAGAAAAGGGGAGAGAAAGATTAATAGAAGAATAGAAAGTCCGCTGTTGATATGGCCGACGTAGCAACATATCTCTGTTCTATCACTGATGCTCAATCAGTCCGGATCATAGACGGTCACTCAGTCCTGTAGTTTTCAGAAATCGCAGCAGCGCTTTTGTGACATTTTGCAGCTGTGATATTTGAGGCCATGCTCCCAAGATCTTGCTCAAGGTGAACGGTCTTCTATCTAGCCTACTGAGCACGTTGCAGAGGTCATGTCTTTCGTTTTGAAAAGATGGAAAGTAGCATAGTAGGTGTTCTATAGTCTCATCGACACCGCAGGCATTACATTCGGCGCTATCAGCCATTCCAATCAAACGCATGTAAGCATTGGTGAACGCAACACCCAAGCGTAAGCGGTACAGCATTGTTTCCTCATTTCGTGAAAATCCAGGCAACAGCCGCAGCTGCATAGTTGGGTCGAGAGAATGCAACCGATGCTGGGTGAATTCAGTTGTATGCCACTTCTCCAATGTCATAGTTTGCGCTAGCTTGCTTAGGTGTTGGGCTGCGTCAGTCCTCGATAAAGGCGCAGAAACTAGATTTGCTCCTTCGTGTGCTTTCCTAGCTAGCATCTTCGTCGACGATGTCGTTGCAGGAGATACCGCAATTACCTAATAAACCTAACATAATAATAATAATAATAATCAATCAATCAATCAATCAATCAATCAATCAATCAATCAATCATGTTTATTTAACGTGCCCAGGAACAACCCTAAGGTCTGAGTGCTGGCGCACGCATACATTACAAACCAAAAACAAGGCACTCATGGAAAAATCATTAAAAAATAAATGAATAAAAATAAAAATTGTGAAAAGAAGAGAGTACGGACAACAAAGCGCAAAGTAAATACAAAAGAAAAAGGAGGAGAAGGACACTTGAACAATACATGATATTATAATACAAGGCAAAGCTCGGACAAGAACGATGACAAGGAGTTATGAAAGATATCAAGTTCACGAAAGTAAGCGTTATAAAGATTCTGTATTCTGTGGACAGTTGAGTGTTCGTGATGACAGGCAGGCACATGGAAAGGTCTATGTTCTCTGGTGATCTTGCGTGGGATGCGGAACATGACACAGCTGAGAAGTTCGGGACACGTGAGGTTACCGTGAAGGAGTTTAAAGAGAAACAGAAGGTCAGCGCGATTACGTCGGTCGCGAAGCGAAGGCAATGACAATCCAACAGTGCTAGTACAGGGTGCAATGTCCAGGTTTGCAAAGCGGTGATTATATATGCTTAGAAACTTTTTCTGGACACGATCTATAATGTCACTGTTGGATCTAGAAGAGCCATTCCAGACGACCGACGCATATTCGAGTTGAGGAAGGCAGATGATAATAATAATAATAATAATAATAATAATAATAATAATAATAATAATAATAATAATAATAATAATAATAATAATAATAATAATAATAATGCCCTAACAAAGGACCTAATAAAGACACGACAAAACATGAAATTGTCCAACTCAAGAGATCAGATAGAATTCGGTGAACAGTCAAAACTGATCAACAAGAAGAAAGTAAGGGATATTCAAAATTATAACGTAGGAAAAATTGAGGAAGCCGTAAAATATGGACGCAGCATTAAATCAGTAAGAAGAAAGCTTGGCATAGGACAAGGCAAGATGCATGCACTGAAAGATAAGCATGGTAATATCATCAGCAATTTCGATGACAGTAAAAGCAGCGGAAAAATTCTATACCGACCTGTACAGTGGCTACAGAGCAGCCAAGCTACTTTCATTCGAAGTAGTGATGAACAGGATACAGAGGCTCCTTCTATAACTAGCGATGAAGATAGAAGAGCCTTGAGAGACATGACCACGGGAAAAGCTGCTGGAGAAGATGGAATAACAGTAGATTTAATCAAAGATGGAGGAGATATCATGCTTGAAAAGCTTGCGGCCCTTTATACGCAATGACTCACAACTTCAAGTGAACCAGAGAGCTGGAAGGACGCCAACATTATACTAATCCATAAGAAGGGAGACGTTAAAGAATTGAAGAATTATAGACCCATTAGCTTGCTTTCAGTATTGTATAAAATATTCACCAAGATAATTTCCAATAGAATCAGGGCAACATTTGACTTCAGCCAACCAAGAGAACAGGCTGGATTGAGGAAGGTATATTCTACGATGGATCGTATCCATGTCATCAATCAGATAATAGAGAAATCTGCAGAGTACAATCAACCTCTCTTTATGGCTATCTTATATTATGAAAAAGCATTTGATTCAGTAGAGACACCAGCAGTCATAGACGCATTGCGTAATCAAGGCGTACAGGAGGTATACGTGAATATCTTGGCAAATATCTACAAGGATTGCACAGCAACCTTGGTTCTCCACAAGAAAAGTAGAAAGTTACCTATCAAGAAACTGGTCAGGCAAGGAGACACAATCTCTCCAATGCTATTCAATGCATGCTTAGAAGAAGTATTCAAGCTCTTAGACTGGGAAGGCTTAGGAGTGAGGATCAATGGCGAATATCTCAGCAACCTTCGGTTTGCAGATGACATTGTCCTATTCAGCAACAACGGAGACGAATTACCGAAAATGATTGAGGGTCTTAACCGAGAAAGTGTAAGAGTGGGGTTGAAGATTAATATGCAGAAGACAAAGATAACGTTAAATAGCCTGGCAAGAGAAAAAGAATTTAGGATCGCCTGGTCAGCCTCTAGAGTCTGTAAAGGAGTACATCTATCTAGGTCAATTACTCACAGGGGACCCCGATTATGAGAAAGAAATTTAACAAGAATAAAATTGGGCTGCAGTGCATACGGCAGACATTACTAAATCCTAACTGGGAGCTTACCACTGTCGTTGAAAAGAAAAGTGTACAGTCATTGCATTCTACCGGTGCTAGCATATGGGGCAGAAACTTGGAGGTTAACAAAGAAGCTCGAGAACAAGTTAAGGACTGAAAAATGTAACGAAAAATGTTAGGCCTAACGTTAAGAGACACGAAGAGAGCGGTGTGGATCAGAGAACAAACGGGGATAGCCGATATTCTAGTTGACATTAAGCGGAAGAGAGAGAGAGAGAGAAAAAAACATTTATTTAGACCATCGAGTTGATCTTGAGGACGAGTGGGTGGAAATGGAGCTGAGCAGGCCATGTAATGCGTAGGATGGATAACCGGCAGACCATTAAGGTTACAGAATGGATACCAAGAGAAGGGAAGCGCAGTCGAGGTCGGCAGAAAACCAGATGGGATGATGAAGTGAGGAAATTTGCAGGCGCAAGTTGGAATACGCAAGCGCAAGACAGGGGTAATTGGAGATCGCAGGTAGAGGCCTTCGTCCTGCTGTGGACATAAAATATATGCTGCCATCAATGGGCCAAGCGTATTTATATATAGGATGGACCGACCTTTATGATATGATACTGTTGGGAAAATAATAACCTGATATGATATATATATATATATATATATATATATATATATACAAACCCTTTACAATTGGTGGAGGTGCTGCGCCCTCAAAACCCGTAACCTAGAACTTCGATCCCGCATCGTACCTTCGACCATGCCTGAAGAAGCCTCCCAACAAATGCCTCCCCCTGCACCGGCACCGTGCTCTGGTGTGCCTCGCCACAGGGACCCTGCTAACTTCACAGACGCGGATGACACTGACGTTGAGGAGTGGCTTACGACCTACGAGCGGGTAAGCGCCCACAATAAATGGGACGAAACAGCTAAGCTCAGCAACGTGCTCTTCTACCTTATATAATAAGTGAATTTTTCCGGAGGGGGTCGAGCCCCTCCTTAAAAAATGAAAAGGGGGCTGGGCCCTTCCTGCCTTTAAGCACTGGTCTCATTTGACGGTTCGCCCAGCTTCAGAGCAGTCATTTACCCTTCGTGGAGGGTTATTATCGCCTGTCAAGCACATAGTGCTTTGCATCACGAGAAATATAGAGAGAGAAAGGTAAGAAATTGTGTGGAGGTTACCTGCCTAGACATAGGGAACAGAATTAAGAGACGAAAAGAGAGAGAGAAACCTACAAAAACTGCGCGCACACCCTGGACTACACATCAAGTCTGCAGGCGGCCAGTGAGTTCTGTAGACATGGGTAATTGCTGCTATGCACGCGTTGCTTTCTAACTATAGCGAAGCATCTGGCCACAAGCCGATATTGTTCTCGAGTGCAGGTTGTCTAGCATGGTCCGAAGCAGAAAGAGCTAGTCGTCGTAGCGGGGAGGTACACCGAGGAGGGGCTCCGATGGACTCCTCATAAACGTACCTGTCGCATTACGTGTCGCCCTGTACACTGTGAAAGCTTTGTGGGCAGACTTCCGTCCAGAAGCGATTCATCAACGCTTCATGACATCAGGAGTAGCATTGTAGTAGCCGCAGCTTCCGGGAACGATCGAAAATGTGCAGGCGATAGTTCGACGGGCGCGGGAAGTTCCAGTCAGCGTGACGTCACGTGCCGATGAACTGATTTATTTTGTAGCGTCCGCTCTAGACGGACTTGTCAGAATTGTCTCAGTACCGTCGATGGCCCACCGGGTGGCATGCTCAGCGAAGCCGTCAAACGATGCCACAATGACCTAGCAGCCACTGATATGCTATGTAGCAGAACAGGGCGGGAGGACGATGGTGACCTTCTCGCTTCTTAGGTACTAGATGTTAGTAAGTTTCATGGCATATACTTGACAGTAAGATCAGAATAGCTGACTTACAGTCGCAAAATATAAAAGAAAGCTGGCATATTTTGACTGTAGTTCCAGCGTGGCATAATTTATCGTGGTCTGGAGAGCGGCAAACTCAATGAGAGTTTCTGTAGTCATATGGACTCTTAAAATTGCTATTGACTAATTAAGTCAGGATGATCAATAACGGTGCTGACTACCGAACAATTTGTGCATGATATGAAAACAGCTGTCGGAGAAAATGTGCATGAAGTGAACATATACCTGTTGCACCAAAGGTTAACTCTAAACTGCTTGAAGGCCAGTGCCGCGGGAGCTCGGGCACTTTTCGGACAACCGGGAAGCTGATGCATACGCATGCTGTGCAAGACACAATAGAGAAGAAGTGGGTTTTGCAATGGGTGAATAGTTGTACGGAAAGGAAAAACAAGGATCCCCCCCCCCCCCCAAAAAAAAAAATGCGTATAGCGTATGCACGTCAAGGAAGCCAGGTAGTAGTATGGTATTCTGGAAAGATGGCGAATATGCCCACTCAAAGAGTCGATGGTGATCTGCGTCGTGATGGGATGGTTACTGCCAACGGTAATCGCCGCGACCGTTGATGCTCAACCAGGTAGAACTAAACAAGTTTAGAAGCTTGATCCTTTATAGGACCTGCGTATATTGGACAAGATTGGGGCTCTGTATCGTAAGAATCCCAAGAGCCTCCCGAACAGTTCGAGCATCAAGATTAATGATGTAATACATGTTTTGCGGCATAATAATGCCATGCATGACAGCTTCTTCTTCAAGTGTTCGAAGAATATCTCGATCTCGAGAGGAGGGGACTTGAATGATCGCGCCAATGAATCGATGGATATTGAAATATATGCCTTCGCAGTTGATAGAGATAGTATGCATTTCGGGCTTGTGGGTAAATGCTACCAGTGCGCCCTTTTCTGGTGAGACAAGTAGGCTTTGTGCGATGAGGTAGGGTGACATCAACGTTGCTTCTCTTCTTTTCCTTTTCTTTTTTTTTTCTTGGGGGGGGGGGGGGGCAGCTCGCTGGGCGGCATGAAGCGGATGTTGCATTATTATCATCATTATCATCAGCCTATGTTTATGTCCACTGCAGGACGAAGGCAGTGATTCCTCTGATCTCTAATTACCCCTGTCCTGCGTTAGCAGATTCCGACTTGCACCTGCAAATTTCCTAACTTCATTACCCCACCTAGTTTTCTGCCGTCCTCGACTGCGCTTCCCTTCTCTTGGTATCCATTCTGTAACTGTAATGGTCCACCAGGTTTTTTTGTTTATAAATACTGCGATCTTAAACAAGATCCTAGCAGCGTGGTTCACGAGTAAGTTTACAAAACAAAATAAATACCAAGACTGGCAACTGCACTCAAAAGTTTCTTCACACAAGTGCTTCACACAAGCGCTTCAAACAAGCGCAAAAACAAGCGCTTCACACAAGCGAGCAGAAGAAAAAAAAAGACGCAAAAAAAAACGTTACTTCAGCGATTTTCCAATTATACAGTGCCACAGTGCTATCAGTAACAATCTCAGCAAGTGAAAAATTATTTTTATTAAAGATATGTCTCGAAAAGTGATAATGACTCCTGTGTTACAGTTTTGTCGGCCAGCTTATTCCGACCTAGAGCACTGCACAGGCCGATTTTTGTGGCCCGGGCCCGGCCCGGGCCCGTTTTTACATTGGGCGGCCCGCCCGAGCCCGATCAAAACATTTATGGCGAGACCCGGGCCCGGCCCGGGCCCGGAAATAATCTACGTTACCCGCCCGGCCCGGCCCGCCACCCCTTTACCTAAAGCCCGAGCCCGGCCCGAGCCCGACTCGAAACTGGCCCGAACCCGGCCCGAGACCGAAAAATACATGTTTTTCAGAGTTGAGAAGCCCGAGAATAACTCGCAGAAAGCCCGAGCCCGGCCCGGGCCCGCGTCAAAAAGCACACGTCGTGCCCGAGCCCGGCCCGAGCCCGTGAAAAAACTGCTCTACCCGGCCCGGCCCGGCCCACGGGCCGGGCCGGGCCCGGGCTTTTGGGTAAGCCCAAGCCCGTGCAGTGCTCTATTCCAACCTACTTTAGTTCTAGGAAAAAATGAATACTTGAAGCAGTTGACACGTTGTGCAAATAGAGTTACAGCTAGTGAGTGTCGTTGTCTCGTAGCGTAACCTGTTGTATAGGTGATAATGTGGGACGTGTCGATGTTGTAGTGACCATTTATTAATTGGAACAAGAATTTTAAACGACATACACGATTTCTATCACTTATAGAAGGCAAGCCGCTCCGAGATAAAAGGTTAGTACTAGAACTACGCCCATATGTATTGTAGATGAGTCGGACTGCTTTTTTCTGTAAGCTTTCCAATATCGTTTTTAGTGAATGGGTCTCATATAACTACAGCGTATTCTAAAACGGGGCGGACGTGTGTTTTGTATCCCAATAGAGGTACTGTTGGTGTGGAGGTTTTTCATACGCGTCTTTGAAAAAACAACTTGTGGTGACAGTTTGGTATTACTGTGTCAAAGTGATTTGACCAGGAAAGATCCTTTGTTATGTACAAGCCAAGGTACTTATGTTGCGTTACCTCTGACAAAAAAGCGTTTTTTGTGCCATAGCGGTATAGCAGTGGCTTCTTTTTTAAAGTTATCCACATATATACTGTCTTTTCGAAATTAATGCACATTTGCCATTGTTTACACCACTCAACTACCTTATTAAAGTCCTTGTTTAACCTGAGTTGGTCTTCTTCCGTTGTTATTTCAAAGCTGGATTTTAACAAAGAGGTTAGTGAAGATATTATTTATATATAACAATATATATATAGAAGGATGCAGATCGCGACGTCTGCAGTCGCGATCTGCATCCTTCTTAGCTAACACCTCTCAAAAACTATTTTAAATATTCTTTTTTGTTCAATCAATAATGTGATTACAATTAATTATTTGATACGCGAAATTTTTCAAATCCCTTAAAACAGACCGCATATTCAAAACTTGCCTTATGAGAAATTTATACGTACCTTTCTACGAATTGCTCCTGTGTGTAAGCAGTAAGCAACACGGGTTCTATGAGCGCAATAATGAGGACTGCAATTTTGACTGCTCCGCGAGCATAACGATCAAAAGTTCGAAACAAAAGTGCTATTAAGGACGAACAAGAGGAGGGATGTCTTGTAAACACGTGTCCGCAGCGCCTACTTTCCTCACAGAACGTCCTTGAAGGTTGTGTTAAGGCCTCTATCAACAAGACGTCCTCGGCCCGTGCGGCACCTCTCAAGTTTCATTATGTACATCTCTTTCTCTCTCTCTCTTCATTTCTTCACCGCCGTCTTTTTCACACTGTACATGGCTGATAATAAGAGCTGCAACATATCTCCTGCAGAATGCGTCCTTCCCGAAATATTTATTTAACGCGCGTGTCGAGTGTAATTGGCAATTACCGGTAAATATAAGCGTATTTGCCTTGCAGTTGAATCAAGGTGGTGGGGTGATAATGATCCGATCGACATCTCACTACATACTTTTAGAAATTGCGATCGGCGCGCAGCCCAAGTCATAGCTCGCTATTATTTCTTTTCTTGTCTGATTTATCGCTGTAATGAGAACAGAAACTAAGTAGCCGAGCTGTGCGAAGTCCTAATTTTCTCTCCACGCGCGTCCTAAAGAACTCACAGAAAAAGGCAAGTAATCTAAAATGAGCCCCAACTAGCCGTTCTCAGCGCTTCTTTTCGCGCACGCGTTAGGTTTCAAGCTGAGAAAAGACTTGGAACAAATCGCAGCTTACAGACTGTCGAGGAAATCAGAGTGCGCTGTTCCCAACAAAAAAGACTCTGTACCAACACTTAAAATAATGGCGATGGCTGAAACAGAAGCCACCTGAGGGCTTTGAGTGACTGTAGTGAACGGCGAGCTTAAAGACGGCCACGCGTGTGACCCCATTCTGTTTGCGCTCATCAAAGCCGTGACCTCGCATTTGTGTAGTGGTTCCACTGGTAACAAGCATCTACGCTCGCTAACAGTTAACTGACGAATCTTTCAAGCGGAGAAGCAGCGTGCGAAGACCGTGGATGATGATACTGTTTACAGAAGGCGTATTCGTCGACTGGTGCCAGGCGCCGGCTCGCACGGGATCTTTTGTGGCAGGCGACATAAACGAATCCTAAAGTCACAGCGCTCGAAGCGTGTCTCAGACAAGAGGAAGCGCGTACAGCCAAGGGCAAGGTCGTTACGAGCAGGAAGTCAAACAGAGAAAAACAAATCGAGAGAGAAACGCAGAACAAAGAAACGCAAGGGTAAGAGAGATGATGGCTCGGGTGAGTGCAAGGGAGTCAACTCATTGACTTTTGCCTGCTAGGAGCTCGTTTGTACGGATCCCACGCCGTCGAAAGATACCGTGACGCTGCAGCGCTATTTGCCGCCGCCGTTTTTAATCATAGTAATCGAGGCGGCAGAAATAAGAGGGGGGATGGCTTCGCTGTTCGAGCTTTGTTCACATATAGATAGGGGTCCGTCAGTTAGCTGCCAAGGCTGGCAAACGTCCCATTCAAGGCTCAACAACCATCAGTCATCCCTGTGTTGTGGTACAGAGATTTTTGTGGCCACTTTTTGGCCAGAATAGAAATGTCATCGGGTGACGCCGAGTGTTAAAAGAAAAGAAGAAAAAGAAAATAATACCTGGTGCGTGGCTCATGGACGAAAAAAAAAAAGCATTGCGTTCGTCGCATTAAGAAACCGTCTCGGTGAGGACAAGAAACTAGCTTTTTCGTGTTGCCATCCTTGGACACCCACAAATTGGCATAGTAGCTACATTGAGGCCGCATTTTATCCTCGCGTTAGAAGACGAGAAATTGAAGTTTCTAAGCCGGATCTAGTCTCGCAATCACATTGCCGACGGCAGCTTCCTGGAATACATTTCGCGCTTAATACAAGCTATGCATTGACCACGGCGGCACGTGGATGATCGGTTCACGCCTCCACTGCATTTTTCTGTGCAGGAAAATCGCAATCGATTTTGGGTGTAGTATGACGGAGTGCCGGGAAGATGCACGAACTAAATCATCACCTCTGTCGCGGCACATTTTTAATATTTTGTGAATGGCACATCGCTCTTCGCGTCAGAACAAAGTTGCCTTGCTGTAATGACAGACACTCAGCTGACGTTACCTCAAGCTTATTTCTCTACCATTTTAGTACCTGTATTCACAAAGCAGTTCTTAATACATTCAGGTACAGTGCACACAATTGTGCACGCCACTATAGTGCATCAAAAGCAAAATTAGTGATGGAAACAGGCATTTAAAAAGTATCGTACACCTCTTGAAAAACTTCTGATTTGACATGTGCTGCCAGTTGGACTGACATTTGTAAAATGCTTTAATAAAATTATTTGGAAGGCAGACGGCTGCAGGTTTGCTTACGTTATTAGCATGTCGTCATGTAGCGGGTGAATTTCTCTCATTGTTTTTAACAGTGTTAAAACATCAGGCGTATTTTTTTTTTCAAATGGAAGTATTAGTTATTTCTAAGTGACGCGTACTCTACGTAGACGTTTAAACGACGATGACAATATGGGCTTTAACTGACTCCGAGTATAGTAGGACAGGGTAATTCGAAGACGAAGATGTCTTCGTTCTGGTGATTCTTAACAAGCTGTTCCGCCGTCTTGTTCAACGTGTTGTCTCTTGTTCGCGTTGACTCGTGACATAAATATGCTAGATATGAAATTGTTGACGCTCTCATATCTGACGTTTCTGCAGAGTTGTCTCATGGAGTCCACATTCTGTAAAAATGACAAAACGTAATAAACAATTGAAAATACTGAAGTCGTTCTACAGCTTTCTTTTTCATAATGCTTAAGATGGAAGCAATGTGCTGAAATTAAATTTGATATGGACAAAAATATTAGTACCTGCAGGTATTAAACTATAAAAGTTCGACAGAACAGGGGTCTGCCAATCAGGATAGACAACAATAATTACCGAAAGCACCTGTCTAATGAGAAACATTTCTAACAAAGGCAAGGTTCTGTAAATTCGACTCCAGCTCTGCAGTAAATTAAATAGCACAGAATCCAGCATAATACTCAAGCAAACATGTCGGTGATCTGATGTCTGTTTTAAGTATGCCGCTTACAAGCACGTTAGGGGCATAGATTCGGACATTCGAAGTCCGCTATACACACGGTGCCAACTCAAATGCAGATGGTTCATCACACGTTTTTACACCGTCGTGTGCTAGTGCCCCACAACAATGGGTTCTAGAAACTTTCAAGCGTTAATATTTTAATTACGCATCTCGCTGCTCCGAGGCATCAAGACTGAGCAACGTCTGTACTTCTGACTTTACTGTACATCCGCGTGGGAAAGCCCGAGACATGACAGAAATGAGGTTTGTATGGCAGCGCGCAGCACACAATGGCAGTTCTGTCGCGGCCTACTGCAGATATCAGTGCTTTTCCTCGTTTGCTATACTGGTTTACACCGATTAAACATATCAAAGGGCGACTTAGTTACTAGACTGTGGAATGGAATTTTAAGCTACCGTTTAGTGCGAGCCTGTTTGGCAAACCCCCTTTATAGGAGAGGAGCAGACCAATTCTAACAAACACACAAGAGCGCAATCGCACTGTTTTATCACGCAAGATCAGACCTTGCCCTGACAAACAACTGCGACCACAAAGGAAATAGCACACAAACTTGAATTGCTAGCGAAAAAAAAAATATTTTGTTGTCCACACTATCTCCAGTGACAGTCAGCTTCACATTGTCAATTACCTAAAGTATCAATGTAGCATATAGCAGGATTTGCAGTGATTATTTTATTGGATATTACATGGCTGGAAAGGCAAGTTGGTGCCTGTGCGCCTGCGTAATGAAAGAAACAGACATACGAGAAAGGGGTACCATGATTATCATAGTGTTCACATATGCTGAGCATCAGTTGATGGGCTAGTCGATTCGACATACGAAGGCAGCAGCGCAAGGAAGACAAACCACGCAAGCAACGGGAAGCTTCAGCGCCCGTAGCACCAGTTTTACGTTTCCTGTGCCCTTTGTCTCGATTGCGCCGTTGCCTTAATACGTTCACATATATGCCCACAGAGATGTATATGTAGATCGACACCACTGTGCCATCTATAAATAAATTATTCAGTGAAATGACGCTGACTGCTGGAAGCATGCCTTTAAGTTTTGATCATCGATTAGTTCTTTTTAAGTCTAGAACTTCGTACGAGCTGGAAAAATTAGAAGTCGGTTATGTCATGGTTGTAGAATGAAACTCACTAATGCGACCCATTCAGCGTGTCGCGGCTATGTTGTAAAAGTGCAAGCTAATCACGCTCCATCGTCAGTATAGTTATCATGACACATACTGTGCAATTTTGGTTATCTTCTTCCTTCAGTGGTTGACCCCACTGAACCAATTACGAAGGTAGAGCGGCTTCACACGGAACGTGTCTCGTTCAGGGCTCTCCACTTTCTGCGTATATACTACGCATTCCGTGTATACGACCGCTTGGAAAGGCAGTCCCAGAGGAACAGACCGGCGTCCAAACGACCTTTCTCTTCTCGACTGGTGCTCCGAGTGCTTCCAACACAGCGCATCCTCGTGGAGCCAAGGGTTGAGGCTGCGCTTTTCTTGCCCGGCGGAGGAAATGCTAGCGTGATCGGCGTGCTTCGTAAACGACCGGCAGCCGGCCGACAGCCGACTTCCTCGCCGGCAGTACAGTACACGTCGTTTTCGCCTCGGCCGGAAAGCGCTAAGCTCATTAGACGAACCGCAGACAGAGCCGGGAGTCGCGCGATTCCCGTACAGGCGTGAACCGTCGATAGTGGTTCTTTTTTTTTTTCTTTCGAGCTTTCCACTTCCTTCGGGGCTGCGTGGATTTGACTCGCGCGCAAAGCCATTAGACGAGTTGGATACTAGCGCGCCATTGCAGCCGCTTCCGCGCCGTCTTCCAATGTGCGAACTTGACCACAAAATTACCTAGTTGGTTCAAGGCATACTTCTATATTTTCCCTTCGTTTCGAGATTTGTCGTCTCTGATTTTATGCCTCGGGAAATGTGTACACGGGTCTGGTAGCCAAATACGTATTTCTTTTTCTTTTTTTCTTTTTTTGTACTGCCTGTGCAGCCAGCGAAAGTGAAACGGGAACGCTGCAGCCTGCGGTAACTAGCTATACGATAATGGGCATCCGCGAACGCGGCATTGTGGCGTAATATTTACCATGTAAATTGCATAACCCCATGTGGCGGGTTTCCGTGAGAGCTGCTGATGCAACTTGATATTCACCGATTGTTCCCCCAGCGCTATAGAGGCGGCGTAGACAATTCTACTTGTACTTCTTTTTTTGCTTTCGACCAACCACCTTAATAATGGTACAGTACAGCGAAGGCCGCTTTGAATGTCCCACCCTCTCGTTTCCTTTAATGAGGTAACATTACACCTGTTCAGACATCTGTAACCAGCGCTGTACGAATGCCCTACTGACAATAGCCTAGATTTCTGATATTGTAGAAGCTCTCGTAGAGAGACATCTTTCCTTTTGTTAAACGTGAGTTTTCAAGGTAGTGATTCAATGATGCCCATCCTGTTGGAACAGACTCCGCGACCGATAAGCGTTCGAAGTTAAACAGTGCATGGCTCTGATGAAGAAGTAAACAAGATTTCAGTGGCCACCAACTCACTGCAATGTTATCAGCAGCGAACACGCTGAATAAGACTGTGCAGCAGGAATTAACTTTATATGCTTGCAAACGATTGCGAACTCTTTGTGTGGAACGTACCTACATGACGTCGGAAATAGCATGTCGCACTAATTACTCCGGAGGGCTATAATTGCGAACGGTTATTTGTAAGATATATCTTCCATATCTATATCTATAAGCTTGAGCTTTGCACGCCGGGATGTCTGACAGCGTTGCCTGCTACCACTGTAAACGGTAGCGGAGGAATCATCGATCATACACCGTGTCGCTCTCCTCTTCTGTATAAAATGCAAAAACAAGCTTTATTTCTTCTTCTTTTTTCTCACTAGGTGATTTGAGCGATCGGCTGCTGTCGGAACAGGTCTCCAGCACAAGTATGAACGATCATCACGTCAGAACGCATTTCACGATGTGGAGCGCTTCCTCAGGTTAGCCGTACAGCCTGTGGCGCCGTGTTTTATTCTGCGACACCGTGTTTAGTCTGCGACACCGTGTTTTAGTAGCTTCTCAAGCGTTTTTGACATTTATTTCGCGCTACCCATGTTCACCTTTCGCTCCCCCTTTATCTTCCTATTCGACTGATTTTTCCCGCCAGCTCTATGCATTGGTGCACCATATTTAAAAACCTCTCTTAGCTTCTGGGTAATCAGACCTGAAGCTTGCTGTGTTTACCTGTGGATAAGCATGTGTCGCATAGGTAATTTGCCACTTACTTGATTATCGATGTTCAGAGCTCTTCCGTTCATAACATATTTAGAATCTGCCTAAAAACTTCTCAGAAGCTGTAGTGTAAGAATCTTGACCGTTTTGTGATTTCGCTCACATCACCAGTCCTTATCGCTTGGTCATATACCATATTCACTCGTGCGATGGTACTCTTGTAACTATCGATGCCTTTCTTGGAATTCCCACGTTCCCTCTCCATTGCGTCGCCAGACCATTGGCAGGGTCTTCGCAAGGTACAGAGTGCTTGACTTTAGCCTTTTCATCCTAACCTGTATGTTCTAAACAAGTGGAATTAGGTAAAGGCGTGAAAGTATATTCGTCCAGCTGCTTGCCATTCACCCTATATTATTTCTTTTGTCCGCGGCTGTTTGGCAGCTTCGTTTGTCTGAGACACTCAGGTGGAGCAAACGCCGCCTTGGTTTTACCACCCACCTACTCCTCTCTTCTTTTCTGCTTACCACCATCGAGCCAGTGGCATGAACCAAGACATCTTTTAGAGCGCAGGATGAAAGAGCGAACGCGGAGCGCAGCGGGAGGAGGAAAGTGGAGAATGAGCGTATGGCGAAATGGTGAGCGCTGGCGTGGTCTTCAGACCCACTGCGCATGCGCTACTTCGCCTGCGCCGCCGCCGCCGCCGGTAAGGTATGCGTTCCGCGCGAACCACACGTTCTCGTGTTCATGCTTTCCTTCTGAACAATGCGCGACGCAACCGGTGGATAGGTTTCGTCTGCCGCTGCTCCTAGATGAGTTGCCCGAGCGGAGGCTCAGCGCCGCCGCCGAGAGGACCATACCGTTCTGAATGAAATTCTTTGACACACTACATCGTGAATTCAAAACACCTGAAGAGCTGCGCTCAAAATTTGCATTGGGGAGTATCGTAATCGTCGGTGAATTTTTTTCTGATTGCATTACTGTAGTGATGCATTTGGAAGAGGTTCTCTTTTCAAATGTTTCTTTAGTTTTCTTTGAGTCTACTCAGCGGAAAGGCAGCTTTTGTCTGCAATTATCGCTACAGTGATTTCTAAAGAAATAAATAGCTTGCCTTTGCACTTTCGCCTCTTTTTATGGAGGCGGACTTTCGGAGGCCGGAATTTTGTCCGCTGAAGGCACGTACTCTCGCGCAAGCGCGTTGTCAAGGCCTGTTCGTCGGCGAATGCCATCTAGCTCTTTGAGACGCATGTACTTACACGCGAGAGCTTTCTGACTTCTCAAGGTTGAAGTGCCGTGGTCGGTGGTGGCGCTGTGACGCGTTTCTCCGCCACCACAGCGGGTATTCTCTAAGAGTCCACCTAGATGACTGTCCATTTCGGCCGCCGCTGATTGGCTGCAGCTGCACGAGTGAGAAGGAGACTGTCTGGGGGCACATGTCTCCTCCTGACTTGTGCAGGTGCAGCCAATCAGCGGCGGCCAAAATGGGCAGTCCACTAGGCGGACTCTTACAGAATACCTCACTACGGCGTGCCTCATAATCAGATCGGGGTTTTGGAAAGTAAAATCCCATAATTTAATTTAAATTAATGGTTTGTTTGTGTCGTCTATCTTTCTCTCTCCCCCTCCCACTTTATTTCTCTTTTTATCCCCCTACTCCTTCCCCCCGTGCAGGGTAGCCAACCACAACTACCTCTGGTTAGCCTTCCTGCATTTCTATGCATCCTTTATCTCTCTCTTTGACAAAAGTTGAACGTTTAGATCTAAATAAACCGTGCAAGTGGGCGCTTTTCGTAATGCTCTAACCATTTACGAGTCTGCGCATCCTTCATATATTCTGAATAAGGAGGTTGTACGACAAGTATTTCTTTTGGTCTTTGTTAACTGTTCCGTAAGTAAACACCACCTAATCCTCTAGTAGCGAGATAACTTCGGTTCTGTGTGCGGGAGAACTGCGATCGAGTGGGAGTTTACTCTAGGTTATGCTAAGGAACCTGTATGGGTTGAGGAACCTGTATGGGTTTCCTTTGTAGCAATTGCTACATTTGGGTGGATGTCTCATTTTCCCTTTAGTTATGCTAAGAACGTACTTTCTGATGAGTTCGGCGTGGCCGCAACACTTCGAAAGCATGGTATACTAGTTAATCTCCTGGTCGCAAACTATACGCTGTAGGAAGACCGCAACCCATCATTACTTTTCGACTAGACAGATCATTGCGAGCACTGCTACATCGAGCAGCTGACGAAGCTTTGGTGGAGTGGGTGCGAAGGTTTGTTCCTTTTATTGACTTAGTGCGATGGGACATCACGTTTGCAGCGCTTGCAAGACCGTTCCATGCAATTTGGAGAAGTGAGCTACAGCCGCCATTACTAGTTCCGAATATATTCTCAGATGCCAGATCATTTGTCGTTTTAAAATTACGTCCCTAGAAAGCGTACGCGCTGCTCTCCTACGCCTGATGCTCTCTGGCTTAATTAACACAGCGTGCAGGATACACTAAAGCATTAGTTGTTAAAAATTGTCAATCCCTTGTTCTCGGCACACTATTTTACAAACGAGCCTACGATTATAATACTTGGTTATTTATTGCAATGAAAAAAGTATTGTGAAGACCTCATCCAGTAGATAGTGCAATTCTGTCAAATCACCTCGTTTGTTTTAAGAGGCAGCTACTACTTGTAACAAATATTTCACACGTTGACTAATTACCAAAATTTTGCCAATTAACGTAAATATTCACTTTACAATGTGTTTCGCACTTGTACATTCGCAACCTGTCTTCCTCTGCCAAAACACGTTCTTCTCTGTACCATTCCTCAAACCGTAGCGCCAGCCCCCTTCCACTTCCCAAGCACACACACTTTATTTTTCATTGCAGTATATATATATATATATATATATATATATATATATATATATATATATATATATCCTGGGGTTTTACTTGCCAAAACCACGATCTGATTATGAGGCGCACCGTAGTCCGAGACCCCGGATTAACTTTGTCCACCTCGGGTTCTTTAATGGGCTCCCAATGCACGGTACAGGAGTGTTGTTTTTGTTTTCCTTCTTCTTTCGAACCATCAAATTGCGGCCGCCGGGGTCGGGAATCGGACCCCAACCTCGTGCTCAGCAGCGTAACGACATAGCCACTAAGCCAACACAGAGGACTTTTTCAGCGCAATATAACTTGGCGAATCTAAGCGGAAAGTAAACAAAAAATTATTACTTAAAATTTAAGCGGGCTATTTCACCAGATTTTATTACTTCGTTTAAGTGGCTTGCTTTGTAAATCAATGGTATTCCGATAGTTTTGTTTCAGTCAGGGTAAATTATTCGGGAAAAGAGATAAGACAGCCCGTCACATTATTTCGTTTAATTTCTTCGATCGCTCAGACCAATACCTCAAAATGTGAGAAATCTGTATTTTCAGCGAAGCAGGAAACACTCTAGAACTCCTGTTTCTGTGTCTCCATAATACCTGCTTTTACTACTTCTAGGAAGTCAGTATGCAAAAGCAGGCACGTTGTGTTACAAGTTCGTTCGAGGCATCGACCATTATCCGGCAGTCTCTTCGCAATCCCGGACAGCCACAGGTCGCCGAGTTGCTTACGCCCGCAAGCGGCGACGGAATCGTGGATTGCAGCCGAGGCGCACGTGCGAAGAAAGCGTCCTTCTAAAATAAGACAGCGGGAAGTTCGCCAACTACACGTAGTCGAGGCCATCGAGTGGCGTGTCTTGTGGTTTGCAGGTCAGGGGTGGCCGTGTGTAAGGAACGCGCCTTGGCAAGCTTGTTTTGCCTGCGCGGTATGAACATACGTGTTATGGAGGTTGCCGATGGAACGCCAAAGCAAAGGTTTCATTGTAATCACCGTGCCAGGAACTTTATATCAAGCGTAGCCATTGCTAGAGCTTACTTCAACTCAAAAAAAAAAAAAAATGTTTGAGCACCTCATGAAATCATTAAGCACGGGTCGGCAATATTTGTGGACGTTGCGACTGTTCACGTATTGGCACTGTATAATATCTGTACTAAAATCGGATTCGCTTGCCACGAAAAGGTTATCGAGGTTCCGCATTAACGCAGCCGCGTGTCATTATGTGTCGTCAGGTAATGCTAGCCAGCCTACTAATGCCAAGAACATGCAACGAGTGTCTTATATAGTGTTACCACTGTAACGTTGCTGTTACTTCCCATGTTAAGAGCCACCCGCACAGGCATGCGTCAGTCAGCATGGGCGGCAAAATACATTGATGCTCAAAGATTGATGCTGTCCATGAAAAGCCTTCCCTCACACACTCCGCGGTGATGAACGCGCACTATCTTTTGTCGAAACGGATTCGAGAGATGTGATCCAAGGGGCTTAATTTTTAACAGCGGCGCTGTCTAAGCCGGCCGTTAGGCCGTGTCGCGTCGGAATAAATGTGAGCCAATCCTGGTGGTAGTGCAGAAAGGGTCCAAGCGCAATGGCACATACCCCTGTGCACTAGCGAAGCTGAGCCTGGCTAAGTCTAGCGAAGCATGGTTGGTACTACTTAAGCTTAGCCAGTCACCGATATCCAATCGATAGCCAATCAATAGGTAATCCGAAAAATTCCGCAAAATACTGAGGATGACTTTGTAGTGCTTAACCTAGCCCAAATACGTGGCCAATACCTTAAGAGAGCCAATCGACAGCCAATCAATCATCAACATCAGCCTATGTTTGTGTCCACTGTCGGACAAAGGCCTTTTCCTCTGATCTCCAATTAGTCTTGCGCTAGCTGATTCCAACTTGCGCCTGCAAATTTCCTAACTTCATCACACCACTTAGTTTTCTGCCGTCCTCGACTGCGCTTCCCATTTCCTGGTATCCATTCTGTAACTCTAATTGTCCACCGGTTATCCATCATACTCATTACATGGCCTGCCCAGCTCAATTTTTTCCGCTTAATGTCAGCTAGAATATCGGCTATCCCCGTTTGTTCTCTGATCCACACCGTTCTCTTCCTGTCTCTTAACGTTAGGCCTAACATTTTTCGTCCCATCGCTCTTTGTGCGGTCCTTAACTTGTTATCGAGCTTCTTTGTTCGATCAATCAATAGCCAATCAATAGATTATCGATAATTTATCAATAACCAATAAATCCCGGAAAATACTTGGGATGATGCTGGCTGTGGCTGAGGCTAGCCCAAAAGCCAGTACTAGCTAGGTGCCCATCAGCTCTGCTGTCTCTTTATCATTGCGCCTCCAGTGCAAGCTGCGCAAAATTTTTGTTTTGTTAGTGACAACCATACGAAGAAAAAGACACTGAAGTGAGAAAAAGCAGGGATGAAATTAAATTTTATGTTTAAATAAAATACAGAAGCAAACATTGGGCTGTGTTGCCGGCCGAAGGCGAAGCATAGAAAGCATTAGCAAGGTTTAGTGCTGCGCTGAATGCGTCTCAGAATTAAAGTTGGCGTGATGAGAACCACCAACAGCGCTGCAAGGTGCCACATCACGATCGCGCGCAAGATGAGACAGAAGGAGAACCATCGGCGTTCATCGGCGCCTAAGGAAAGGATTAGATATATAGGTCTACCTTGACTGCCTTTTCCGCTCAGACCATGCAGTGCATGCACGACGGCGTTGTTTTCACTCAGCCGCTCAGCAAGAACGACGTGTGTGAGCTCAGCGCTCATCCCAGCGGCAGAAGCCGGAACGCAGCGGAACGGAACCTGGCTACGGTACAGTGCTGAGGTCGCAATAAATGGTTTCAACTTGTCCCCTTTTAAGTACCGCGTGGATATCTGTGCGAGATTTGTGATAGTGGAGCGGCCGGTGAGGAATCCATGCTAATTCGGAACCAATGTGTTCTTCATAGTAAAAGACAATATGTTGTGAAGAGCAAGCTCAAAAATCTTAGACGTGGCACAGAGAAGAGAAATCGGGCGATAATTCGAGGCATCGGTTACAGGAAAAACACGAGCAGTTTTCCACATGTGAGGGAAAGGGGAAGTATTCAAAGAGTTAATAAATATAGATGTCAATACTGGGGCAAATATACTGCCGTAAGCCTTTAAAATTGCGGGAGGGATGCCATCAAGGCCGCAGGATAGGGAACTTTTCAAGTACATAATGCATTCGCTGATGAGCTTTTCATCGAACAACACATGACTAGATGTAGGAGCTGTTGTGTGCTGCTGACTGACACTAATTATTATTAGTAGTAATAATAATAATAATAATAATAATAATAATAATAATAATAATAATAATAATAATAATAATAAATTTATTCGCGTCCCAATGAGCGCTTTATAACGACACTTCTTTTTTTAACAAGAAGCATTGGAAATCAAGCATGCGGCTTCACTTCTGTGCTGGCCCCGACTTTATCGATTTCCTGAGGTATACACATACAGCAATAATGCAGCTCCATGTCAGTTTTGACAGAATATAAAAGGAACCAAAATGTTTTAATGTTAAAGTACGCAGGCTGGCTGTGTGCACTCCGATAGAGAAAGGCCAGTACTTAATATAGTAGCTGTCGAACAGTATTTAAAGCAAATAAAGCACATGAGGGCCTTGCGTTTTCATTTTCATCAAGTGCGTTTTCATTTAACGGAAATATAACTTACTTGCGGCCTCAATATTAATAGAACTTTGCGTTAAGCCCGACCGCGATGCCGGGCCTCCGACCGAGTTCGCGGGTGTCAGTACGCCTGAGACAAACGCTGACACGCAGATAAGCATGACATTGAGTTGCTGTACATATATTAAACGTAAAATGCAATAACATTCTGCTGCGCCTTTTTTTTTATTTAGTCTTTGATTACAGTAAGCATTAGTTGTTTTGGCCGATGGAGAAGCTTCTTACTCATTGCTCAACAGGTACCTCATTTTGCGGCGATTTGCCCTGGTGAACACGGTTGCAACTTCCGCCACGTCAATGCCGATCGCTCGGTGTAGGTTTACCAGGAGGAGGCCCATCAGGCGTTCATTGATCATAGCAGACCACGCGAATGTGATGTTTCAGCGCAGTGCAGAGAAGCTTCTCTCGGCCCCGACGCTTGTGCATGGCAGGGTCCCTCTAATGCGCAAAAGAGCCTTCACGTTCGGGAAGACATCTTCCTTCATTGGTCTCGATCAGGCTGCGCGTGTTCCTTTACGCGAATCCCTTTCCGGCCAAAAAAGTTGCGCCATTCCGTCAGCTCCATGTGTGGTGAGCGAGCTAATGGCATGTCGACCTCACAGAAGAGCAGATCTTGTCGGAAATCGTGTCGGAGCAGATCTTGTCGGACATCAACGCTAAAATGTACAGGTACACATGGTAGTTCTCCCAAGCACGCGCTCACACAAGTTCTACAGGCACGAAACAAATACAAACCGGAAAGGCAGCTAGCAACCAGCTTTCCAATGGTCGCACCTCACTGATTGTCTTTTCTCATTTACCGAGCTTCCTCCTCACCATATACGAAGCTTTTTGCCATTTGTGAAGTGTGATGAACTAATACTGCTTAACAAAACCTTTTGAGTGAAGCTTTCAAAGTAAAAGTTGTCCGCCTGACGTGAGACCTAGTGAACAAAATTATTTGTCCCAAGAAACGCATTCAAAATGTAGCGATAGAAGTGGGTCATTTCTGTCTGTGCAGGTGCACCGCCTTGTAAGATGGCAGCACGAAGGCATGTGTCGATCAAGATTAAGAACGAATGGAAGGAAGGGACTTCTGTGGAGGCTTTCCTGAAAGACAAAGTAAGCAAAGTAGTAGGGGACCGCTACTGGTGGAATAATTTCTAAATGTGCAATTCCAGAGTGGGGGAGTTTCCGGACCATCAAAATGAAAACTCAGACGGGACTGCTACAACATGGAGTATTAGGTTTGCCGTCAAGAAACCAAGCTCAGAAATGATCCACAGAACTGCGCCAACTTCTCGACTCATGTGCAATTTGCATTAGATCGAAAATATTGAACGGAAAACGAAAATTTTGAGTTCCAATTTATTATTTTAGTTTTTTTAAATAGGTATTGACTCCATTCTTGCAACACGGAGCTTCAATTAGTAGAGATCGAAGGCCACAAATAATTAGTCAAATCACATTTCATGCGACGCGTTCAAAACGCAAACCAAGTACAGTGTGGCGTTGGACCTGAAAAGGGAGACTATTCTTGCAACCAAAAGTAGCCGGGGCGCTCACGTGGTATCACAAATAACTAAATGGCGTGCCACAACGCATGGTGCAATGGTAATAGGCCATAGAGTGACAATGTCTCTGAAAGCTACCATATTTCCCATTACATTTGTGCGCTTCTCTTAACGGCGCAGGGGAACCCGCTCTTCCCTCATGTCGCATCGAGTGAATGCACTCAGCTTTCGGCAGCACACTGATAGCGTGTGCGTGTGCGCCTCAATGGGGACCGGTATCGTGAGACCACCACATTAGGTTTCGGTGATGTGAACAATATGCTAAGCGCTGCACTTGGTGCGTTTTGAACTGTGTGCATTAAGGTGCTACGTAATTAACTATTGGTTTAGCCCTCGCGCAATTGATGCTCCATTGCGTTATTAATGCGTTGACTGCTATCCAGCAAGAAAAAAAGAAATTATTTAGGAAATAAGAAATAATTTCTGGCGAAAAAGCAGACAGTTTCGCCTAAAGGGTGAAGCATTGGCAGCAATAGTAAGATTCAGCTTTGCTTATGAACTCCTCGGACGGTATTCTAACTATACGGAGGTGCGAGAGAGAGAAATGACTTCATCTGACTGAAGTATTTGGGGCATGCAGGTCACTCGGTCCCCGCGCGGCCCCACTGCACTACAGGTTACTGAGTTCATGGAGTTCCATGACGTGGGGGGCCCGGTCAGTGGCGATCTCCTGCTTGGCCGTGTCCGTCGAGCGGAGCCGGCTCTCCCATTGCTTCCAGGTGGTAAGGAGCTCCGGTCCGCCGGGCACCCAAGGAGAATGTGGGTGAGTGTAGAGTGGGGGTACTGGTGGGGGGGTACTGGTGGGGGTACTGGTGGGGAGGGGGAGGGTGTACGCTCGTGGGCGGATGGAGGGGAAGGAAGGGTGCTGGTCTGAAGGCAACGGCGTCATATTAGGTGATAATTATCCAGTGATTGGTAGGGTGGGGCGTATAGCTGGCGTTGGGCGTGATATGCTTGGATCAGCTTGCAGAAGGAATGCATGCGCTACCGGGAAAAGCCCGACTCAGATCCTGCCGCCGCCCGGTTGAGGAGACTTCGGGGGAGGGGAAGGGGGAGTGTCATTTGCGGCGTCGTTGCCGGGGTTCCCAGTGTGTGCAGATACCAAGATCAGCTCCAATGGCGGGGTGGGTTTAGGAGGGGGGGGGGGGGGGGGGGGGGGAGCTGAGAACGCGGAAAGCAGTGTCGTGGACTCGTCCTCGTGCAAATTTTAGGAGTGTCGGTTTTGATTCGGTAAAGACGTTCGGACATTAGTGTATGTGAGGGCAAGCGCGACTGCCGCCTCTTCCGAGGATTTCGGGGTGGATGTGACAGGAAGGTGGAGAGTTGCGATGTGTTGGTGTGTATGGTCAACGACTGCAATTGCCGCGTCTTCACCCGTGCAGGCCGCATCCATCGATACGGCGTCATCTTCCAAACCGTAGTATTTGTAGAGAACTTTCACACGGGCTATGTGGCGTGCCGAGTGATAGGTGGCGTGGGTGTTCCGATGGAGGAGCTGTATTTGAAGGGGGTGGTGGGGTCGGCTGATTTAGTGTGGGGTTGGTTGCTGGTATGCGAATTTGGAGAATGTCAAGTATGTAACGTCTTGTGAAAGATCGAGCGAGGCGAGTGTATTGTGCCTCTCCGTGGGCCTTTATTAGTTCGTGTGTGGAGCGCAAGCTGGAGACGTTTGTGGTATGGGTGTCAGGGGGGACGTGTAGGTCCACCTTGAAGGCTTTACGAAGCATAGCATCTAGGGTGGAAATTTCTTCTTGTCGAAGTCGGAGGTATCGGATAGTGTAGAGGAAATGACTGAGTTTGATGTCATGAATGAGACGGAACAAGTCGCGCTCCTTCATGTCATAGTGTTTGCCGGAAACTCCGCGGATGAAGTGCGAGAGCGCTTCCGTCACGCTTTATAGTTTCCGATGGTGAAAGTGTTCCGGCCGTCGTTATGTATGTGAAGGCCTAGAATCCGAAGTGCGTCGGCCTCCGGGATAGGGCGTCCGTCCAGAGTAATGGCGATGGGGCCGTGGGAAGGGTACGTGGTGCGGGGCTCCTCAATGGATGGCAGGATTGTTTCTGGGAAGAGATGTTGAGGAGAAGAGGAGGGGCTACAGGGGGGGGGGGGGGTGCATGAAAAGGGCTCGTGAGGCGATTTGGTGCAGTTATATATACCGTCATGGCATACTCACGCTGGTAGTAAGTGACTTGGTGAAGTTGTACTAGCTTCAGGGTTTCACCTTGGTTCGCCGCAGACACTGTGCATGTGTTATATATGGGGCGAATCCGAAGTTTCTTCGTAGATAGTTTGGTCAGCACAGTGGCCTATATGATAGCGGTGAGAGGGTAGCGAGGCTAAAGCATCGGAAGGTCGAGGCTTTCACGGGAGCGAAAGATGACTTTATATCTTTTTGTGAGTAAGGGAGACTGTTGCTTCATCCTTTCTGCAGCTGTGCGGAGTGCGCGTAGCTGCGTCGAAGAGCTGTGTGATGCAGGAGTTATGGCGGTCTCACGTGTCTCCCGGGACTGACTCCGTGTCTCCCACAGAGCAGGATCGGCGTTCGCGCCCGGGTCGCGTTTGGGTTTTCCCGATGGTTCGCCTGTGCTCTCAGGACCTGAGTCCAGTCCCAAGGGTCATACTGGCGTGGGTCCATGTATGTATTGTGCACCTGAACCTCCCTGCTGGCCACAGTCAGGGAGGTTGCGGCGCGATGCGGCGCGAGACCTAGCGCGGCGGTCGGCGGCGCGATGAGGCCGGGTTTTTTGGGCCTGGTTGCCCCCCTGGGGCTCGCCCAACGCTCAAGAGGGGTCAGAAGAAAGCGGTCGCCTTTATGAAGACGTTGGTGTTGTTATGGGCACTCGAGATACCAGCGATCGGCAATTTTCGCTATAGCGGTGCAGAGCCGAAGTTAAGAGCCGCCTGCAAGGCAGCTCCTCCCGGGCAGAAGGAACAGCGCCCTCGAATCTGTCAGGCGTCTCACGATGCTGGCATAATGAGCGCTGCTAGTGATAACGTTATCTTGCCGTTCACTTTTAGCACCTGTTTTTTTAGTGCGTAGGTATTCTAGGGCTACTTCTCTCTAGAGTCTGTGCGTCCGTCCATCTGTCTGTAACGCGTGACATGATGCGCTCCATAGGCGTGCATGGCGTCTTATGGGGGTATATATATATGGGTATAGGTATATATATTGAAAGGCAAGACAAACAAGTTTGCAATATCCAAACAAAGACATTTATCGAAGCTCATTATCATACTACCAGTCCTACGACAAGACCCGTTCGGAGGATACGTCAGACACGTATATGTGTAAGATGAGCTACTGGAAAGAATGCTTACACATTATTTTACAAGTACCACCAGGGAGCTTCTGCGGCAATTTTGTTTCAACCTCCTCGTTCAGGCCAGAGCATACACACTGTACCTCAGCAAGAACGCTAGTGTGGCTATGACGTGCATGCGCACAACTGCTCATGCCAGAAGCGGAAGGCAGAACTAAGGTCTCCAGATAAAACAAGTAGCGTTGACAATGCGTCGACTTCAATTCGCCACTTATTTCCGGAACCACTGAGCTCGCGCCGCGTCTGCAGAGGCCGTCAAACCTTCCGCGCGCGAGACGTGCATGCACCGTCAGAGGGAACGCATGACAACGGCAGCGGCATGAATGCGCCTTGCATGGTTCTTGTAATTGCTATCGCAATAATAAGGCTAAGTTAAAGGAAAGTGGGTGAAACGACAACTTGCCTAGAACAGAAAATAAACAAATGAGGAGAGGGTTCTTTAGGCGCACGTTAAAGAACCCCAGGTGGTCCAAATTTCCGGAGTCCCCCACTACGGCGTGCCTCATAATGAAATCGTGGGTTTTGCACGTAAAACCCTATAATTTAATTAATTTAATTAAGGAGAGGGGGAAGGGCAAAGGCTGACGCAAAATTCTCTTTGTGGACTGAGACTAAATTTCTATTATATTCGTCCGTGGGCGCACGCTTTTGCCGAGTGATGGCATATTCCCAGGCTCACTGATGTTTATTATACAATTGTTACAAGGGGCTTTCTCTTGTTCTATGTTGCCAAAGAAGCTATGAGCGGTTATTGTTTAAGGATGCAATGCAGAGGCAGTGGTTGTGCTTTAATTAAGCACTAAATAGCCCGTGAACATAACCTCCTACAGAGCGGTTTAGCTTGAGGCCTACGTTTATGCTTAGTTTCACAACCGGCTTGAACTCCTCGGGAATAATTATACGGCTCGTGTGACGAGAACTGGTAGACAAGGACGTGAGAAGAAGACAACACAGACTCACTGTTTTGGCAAGCTCATTTGTTTTTTGTTGAGACGGAAGGAAACGAAGACGCTCAATTGAAGTAGTTGTTAGAGGGCGTTACTCCCCAGCCAGCATATTGCGAAACCGAGAATTCAGCAAAAATCCTTCCTGCAGACGTCGCAGCCAAGATAGATTAAGGTTTGTAATAATTGTTCCCGTAAATAAAACAATGTGACAGAATCGTTCGGCGGTTAAAGCGTACGTATATATACATATGCCTAACGAGACGCGGCTTGTTACACGTTTTGCACGAGGCACCAGATGTTGTCATGTCGTTTACCATTTTCTTTGCGTTTTGTGCTAATTAAGTCTTCAAAGAATGCGAACGGTAACGCTTCGTGAAGGGCTTGTGATTAACGTGTGCCAAGAGACCAAACGCTAATATAAAACTGTGTGGTTGCAGCCAACAAACTTTTTTATACCGAAGCAAAGAGCGCCTCAAAGCGAACAGTACCATGAAAGTTATTATGTTTTTTTTTTTTTCAGAGGAAATCGCAGGGAACATTTGTTGTGCTGTCTGCAGTGTCACAGGCGCGAAAACACTGAGTTGACACCATCGGTGGAAAAGTTAAGCTCCCTGTTATATTGTGGCTCGGATGTACTGGAATGTACATGATCAGTAAAGAGCCGAGCTCATGCTTCGCGACCTGTAAACGTTCCATTAACGCCATGACTGGCATTACCAGGTATGGTATTAAATATAAACCGCAGTAAATGACAATGCCTAATGACTGATGGCATTATAACCACTCCAAAGAAAGCACAGAAATGCCAATGCTGTAAGCCGAGACGAGACTGGTGCCGTCATCCAGGGGCGAACAGGTCAGCAATAATGCATTTGAAAGATCAGTAATCGTTACCAAGACCCCAGGGAGCACAATTAATAGAATACACTATTATTTCGACAAACTTCTTTAAATAGTTTTATGTTATAAATCGAAGTACGTCTACGTAGATCTTAGGATACCAATGCAATGTGGGTTTGCACCTCTCCTGAGAAATGGATTTCTTTATGTTATACATTGTTCAATGACGTTGACCACACGGTGTTCCACTGAAGTTTCAATACCATTTCTTCAAATCAGTACTCTACCAGGTCGCTACTACATCTATAGATATGTTCACGATATAATAAGCATCCTCCAACAATAAGTCACTCCATAAAATGCAATCCAGCAACAATATAACTTGAACTGCGCAGATGGAGGCAAATATAGCACACTAAAATTTCAGCAAGGTCCACAATCTGTTCCGAGCGGAAGTGCTCAAGCCTGATGAATAGCATAACACGTCGTACACGCACGCGTCATGTCCCTTATTTGCAAAGGTATGACTGAGAAAAAAGTGTCACTTGCACCTTCCTGACGGCTGCAAGAATGTCAAAAACCATGTCATGCATGATGGCGGTATTGCAATTATTACACAAAGTTGGCGTCAATCTTAAGGTGATCGTAATACAACCAAGCCAAACCAGAAACGTTGCAGCTATTCAAATAGTGCTGTGAAGCAAACATCTCATTTTTCTCATACCTTCCGGGACGCAATTACTATCAATATCGCATCATCTTCCTTTACAAAAATGAGATGCTGTCCTTTCGGACGCCACGTACGTCAGGTGTCACTAAAGAAACGAAATTTTGGGACGGGGTATCGGAACGTTCAGTAACGGCGTCATTAAACCTTTCAGCCCTGAATGTTCGTCATATGTGTTCAACCCCTGCGATGATGTTAGATAAGAAAATAACGGTTTACTGGGCATAACTGGTGGCCTTCACAGCTGCGTGAGATGAGTTAATTATAATCGATTGTCATGTCAATAACGGCCGTAAAAAGCACCGCATAACCCCCCCCCCCCCTCCCTTTCCATCCTTGCATTTATTTTCAATCAATTCACAGCGAGTGGCCAGCGGTGTCACAAGATTGGGCGCATATGTATAGTTATTTTTATTGTTTTGAAGATGTTAAAACAGGAACGCCAATTTCTCTTATGTCGTTTTTACGATATTTCCCACGACTCCAACAATTTTCTTGCGACAGTTGCATTTTCTTTCCCGAAGTTGAACTTTGTGTAGTGTAACAGCTAATCAAGGGAAGCGCACGTGATTACTGAACGTTTAGCGTTGTGAGAGAGAGAGAGAGAGAGAGAGAGAGAAAGGTAAAGGAAAGACAGGGAGGTTAACCAGAGATTATCTCCGGTTGGCTACCCTGCACCCGTGGAGGGGTAAAGGGATGCGATAGGCGAGAGAGCGAAAAATAAGTACAAAAAAGGTAACAAATGCACAGAGGGCGTAGTTGAAAAATTCGATCGATGAGATCGGGCTTTAACAAAAGCAAAAGTCTATAGTGTTAAAGATATAATGCCTTATATTTACTTTGAACACTGACTCCGCTACTTCATTAAAAGAAGAAGGAGCAGAAAAAAAGGAAACAATGAAAATGAAGATCAAACACTGCAATCATTGAATGAATGAAACGTGAGGTGTTAAATTCAAAGCGCTTGAATGCTTCGCATAGACCATGGTAGCAGATAGAGTGTCCTGCCAGCGTAATTGTAGGCCGATTCCTTCTTTTAATCATCTTAACGTGCGGGCGGCAATGCGGTTACCAACTAAATAGTTGCGGAACCAATGGAAGCGCAGAGCACCTACACTAAAGTCGATAGGGTGGCTGGTCAGTATGGCCTTGATGTTTGTTACGTTAGGCTTACGTTATTTCAAGCTGACAGCCGCCTAAATTCATCCCATACTGGCTGATATTTGGGCGAGAAGAGCAGAAGGCAGCTTTCTTGTGGTGGGCACGCAAGGAGCTTTGTCCGCGGGTACACATCCGGGAGCACTTCTTGCTCAAACGGCCGGCCCTCCGCAGTTATCGGCATACATGCTGACTTCAACGAGTAAAGTCAACACGACTCTCATTATAGAGACTTACTAGATTTCCTGCATGGTGCAGCGTTGCATTCATATTTATAATTTCTAGCTATGTCTTAAAGCAGTCCTCCTCGAAAAAAAAAATTATGACGAAGGTTACACAGAGCACCCTTCGAGCGCATCTTTGGAGAATAGAATTTCACCCTTAAAAAGGCCTGCCATACATTTCCTCAGAACATACGTCACTTGGCAATGTGGAAACAAGAGCGTCTTAACAAGTTGCGCTCATTTAGAGCAACTTTAGGCCAATAATGCCTGACGCAAATCAGTGCCCGCAAATGCGTCCGTACTCGCGTATAAGAATGGGGCGCCGTCGCCGACTGACACCGCGTTTCACCTCGCCCCGGCCACATGTTTTCTATCCTGTACCGTTCCCGCGTTGCACCTCGACCGTTACGATGATGAAGTCAGTCCCCAGCGGGCGAGAACGCAATCGCATCCGGCGACTCCGCCCCTTTGCGTAGATTTGGAACGTTGCAAACTGTTTTCAGGGCACCCTCGGCGCAAGCTTGTGACGTTGTCCACCGGACCGGCTTCGGGGAGCAGTCTGTCGCATCCAAAAGCCGCCTCGAGAGACGACCAGAAACCAGATTCGGCGCGGAGCAAAACACGTGACGTAGGTCTTCTCAACGTCGCTGCCGGCTCACGCCACGCCGGTCGTTCCGGGTCGCCCTCTCTACCCTTTTACCGCGTTCCCACATCGTCGCCTTCTCGCACCGACTGATTTCACGAGCGGCGCGTCATCCTCCGCTCGGGACGCGAGGGTTCTGCTCCACTGGCGCTCAGCGAAAACCAGCTGATGTCCCTGAACTCAGGTGCGCGCCGCAGGAATACTCGTCTCTTGGAGCGCAGCGCTGCATTGCTTTGCGAGCGCGAGGGCGCGCGCCACACTGTAACGTCGCCGTGTGTTTTCCCGAATAGCGAAAGCGCTGCGTGTAGGCGACAGGCTGGCAGGTAAATCATCTTGACAGAAAACTTGACATAGCACAATAGGTATAGGAAACGACTGAACAAACACAAAAGCGTTTGTTGGTGTCCCTTTCATTATGTCTTGCGTTTCAATTACTACATTGGGTGGGACGAGTGCAACGTTCGACGCACAAATCGTACTATAAATAAATGTAAAACTGTAGGTAATGCTTTCTATTGAAATATAATGCGACAGAGTTCGGCGCAGTGGGCGTCAAAGTGTCTTGATAATCATGGGTAGTGCAGTAATATTTCTTAAAGGGACCCTCAATAAGCCTCATTGAAAATTTTGGTTATACACTGGGACTTGTAAGGCAATGTCTAGGAAGCGTCTTACCGAAAGAATTTTTCGAATAGCATGGTTCACTATTAGAGGAGATTAAAAAAATTGAAATGTCGCCTCGCCATACTGCCAGGAGGAAATTTAGGCCTCACTGCTAACAGAGACACACACACTCTCTTCTCTGCCTCGACTAGTCTGCGCCACCCACGTTCCCTTCCCTGCCTTCTCCCATACAGTACCCGATGAACCACGTCACGTTCACGTCACGAGACCCGCATTCTTTATTTTTTTTTCCTTTCTTCTCTTCTTTTTTGCAGCGCTGTGCATTACCAATGTGGCACTACCATAGCGCGTTCCACATTGGATGATTTGCCGAAGTCAGGTAACATAGTCGGTCACGGTGCAAGCAGTGCGTCTGTGCGTGTGACCTTGACAGTCTGCCTAAGTGGAAGAGCGGCACTCTCAGGAGTAAGGACGCTCGGGCTTTTATTTGAAATTTCAGCTGTTATCGCCCAATGCACCACTTTGATACTTTGCAGACAGGATCGCCAGCGCGTATCAATGAATAGCGCACGTCTATTTTCAATGTCCAAATCTGGTGAAGGGCCCTTCAAATTTGGTATATGTTGTAAAGCTTATTTTCCTCCAATTTCGTTCGCATCCTTGGTGACACGAGTTGGCCAACCGCGGCGATACCAGGGCGGCGGCTTGCTGCAAACCAACGATGAAGGGCAAAAGGTATGGAAAATAAAAAGAACCAAAAGAACATGCGGCCGCAAGTTTAATTATTAGCGTTGAAATAACCAGCACGGAGATGTGTCTGAAAACCTTGTATTGTCAATATTTAGTTTACGCAACAGCGGCAAGGATGTGAAGACTGCTGCATTACGGTTAGCAACAGTAACGTCCAATGAATTGCTCGTATTGAAGAGTACTGCACTGGTGCGCCAACGGTGCTATTGAAATGAGGACGCAGCACCTAAACAAACAAAGCCTCGTTCTCCTAAATTAAACACACTCGTTCGTTCCGTCTCTAAGTTTTGTTGCTTCGTTCTGGTGATAACTCTACGTTAGAGTAACACAACATTTATATATATATATATATATATATATATATATATACAGGGTGTTTCCGCGAACACTTTCAAAATTTATTTAAGGCTGCCTGTGGCAGATAGCCCAATTCTAGTTAATGAGCTGGTCTACCGAAGAGGCGGACATTACTTCTACGAAAAATGAAATGCGTAATCAACTAACTAAGTTTTCACTAATTACCTTATGGCCCATATTGCAATTTACAACTTGTAGCCGTGGAGTTCGCAAGGCGGATCCACTCAGAATTAGTACTCGGGATGACACCTGTTTCGAGATATTATTTCCCGAAATTTGCGTGGAAATGCATTGGCGTTCCAGTTAATTTTGTGCGTCAATGCATAAAGCGACGTTTTCTTAAGAACCTATAACTGGAACGCCAAAGCATTTCTCCGCAAAGTTCGGGAATTAATATCTCTAGACTGGTGTATGTCATCTCGAGAATTCGTTCCAAGTGGATCCGCCTTGCGAACTCCACGGCTACAATTTGTAAATTGCAATATGGACCATCAGCTAATTAGTTAATAACTTATTTAGTGAATTTCTGGTAATTACTCGGTTATGCATTTCAATTTCTTGTGCGAGTAATGTCCGCCTCATCGAGTAGAGCAGCTCCTGAACTAGAATTGTGCTATCTGCCACAGGCAACCTTTAACAATTTTTTAAAGTGTTCGCTGAAACACCCTGTATAGTTCAAAAAATAGAAGCACGTTGGAAAAACATATAACATACAACAGTAAAAGTCCTGTTATACGCTTTCCTACGTGCTTCTATTTTCTGAACTATTTCTGTACCGGCTCCTGTGATTCTTTGCTTCACTGATATATACATACATAAGAGCTACCATTGTAAATGTTTCGTGCGTGGCGTTTATTGCTTTGCGCTAAGAATAAAGGAGCGTGCTATTAGTAAAATTATTACGCCGAAATTCTCGTGGTAATCAAAATATCATGAATGAATTACATAAGGTACCTTCAAATATGTAATTTCTTGATAGACGACATACCTGGCCTCTTGTTTTCTCTTGCTTTTCCTGGCTTCATTGTCTGTTAGCTTTATGTTTTTGTGGTGTCTACCAAAAGTTGAGCCTCTAGCTGCCATTTCTGGTCGCTGATTGTGCAAATGTTTCGTGATCTTGTGAAGCGCTGCATTCATCATGCTAACAGATAACCACCGGATTTTATGCCGTGGTCCTGTTTTACGTAATAAATACTGCAGTATTTTGTGCCTTCTGCGCTGTGTTTGTAACGACGCCGCTTCAGAAACAATGAAATCCAAGTCTTTCCCCTAAAGTGCTGTTGATGAGCCCTTATTGACGCAATTTTATGTCCTAGCACTAATGAGTAGTTCATTCTCTACCAGACCTATCAAGACAGGCGGTACCCTAAGCATACCTATACCAAATAATACTTTGCAGTTATAAGTTCTGCTTGCGGTGCGTTACACGAGCTCGCAGGTTCAATTCCGGCCGCGGCTGCCGGAACCCGATGTGTTCGTAATGTGGGAGCGCTTGCGTACCGTGTTTTGGGTGAACGTTAAAGAAACCCAAGTGGTTAAAATTAATCTCGATTGCCTATGGCGTGCCTCATATGGCATGCCTCACTACGGCGCACCTCATGATCAGATCATCATTATCGTGCGTAAAACTCCTGATGTTCATTAATTAGGTTTTCTTGACGTAGGAATAGTTCACTGCCGAGAACTTCACCTGAAGCTCCGCGAAGTAAAACTCAGTATCGAATGACGAATCGCAATGCGTAACTAATGAAGTAGTAACGAATAGCAATGTTACCTCGCGCATTCGCATTTTAAATCTCTTCCCCAAATTTTTCTCTTCAGATAAACCTCTACCTGAGCTTTTCATAACTGTGCTGAAAAAAATTTTGAGAAAAGAGCGCCGGTGAAATTCAAGTGACAGGTCTATCTGTGCTGTAACACAGTGTCAAGCTCCGATGCACCACCGTTGTCATTTTCCCATTGACCATTGATACGCATTCTTAACTGCCCTCTGTAGTTATGTTCAAGAAATCGGAAGCCTTGGCGAATGTCTGTTTGGCAAGGATACATTATTATTATTATTTCTATATATTTTTTGAAGATATGAAGGAATTTGCGCATGTGTCTCTAAACGAGCATAATGAGTAAATGTGACTCCATGAAAGCGACGTACCAACAGGTCTGAAGCCGCTATCGGAACGAGGAACCTAAACCCCTGAATAAATGAGAACGAAGAAGGCCGATCTTGCGCCTAAGTTTCTCCACTTTGTCGAACCAGCGCACGAAGTGAAGTGAAAGTTTCTAGCCGATGACGTCGCTCTCAGCTTGTTCTGCCTCCTTGGCGGCGTACCGTCTCCGCTTCACCGAGAGTTGCACGCCAAAGTAGGCAAGAGTCGTTCCCCCGCAACGTGTCTTGGCTTTTCAAATTCTTTTTTACCCTTCCTTGGCTTCACAAACGCCCCGCCGCTACACTCAACCGCCACCGACGACGACGACGACGATCGGCGTGACGTCAGCGGTCGATGGCGGGACGGCCGCCATTGGTGCCGACGGAGCGGGTCACGTGACTCTATTCGTCCCCCCCCTTCCCAGCTCTCTCTCGCATCCGGCCCGGCTTGTTATTACAGTCAACCGGCGCGCAGACGCCGGATCAGTGCGGGCTTGGGCTGTTCACGGGACCTGACAGAGAAAACCCCCCGCCGTAGACTCGTCGGAGGACTTTTTTTCGCAAGCACCGCCAGCGCGTGTTGTGTGTGTTTCTTCTTCGGCGGCGCGTGCGAGGCCTTCGGAGAGAAAAGAACCTTTCTGGGGGCACACAACGGCCAAGAATCGAGCCGTAAGTGTTTGTTGTTGTTCTGAAAGCCTTTCGTTCGATGCTCTAGTTCACCGTGACTGGTTTCGGCGCCCCAGCGCCAGTAGGTTAGAGGAGAGGGGGGGGGCGTGGGCGCTGCTTAGCGTTCGCGCGCGTGGCCGGCCGGGCTCCAATCAAAATATGCGCGCACGTGGTCTTCGTCGTCGTAGCGGAAAGGCTGCGCCGGTGGAGGCGAGCGGCGTTATTCCGCACGGTCGTGTACGTTCGCGCGGGTGATCTTCGACGAGGTTCTCGACGTGCCTCTGGATGCGCGCGCCGTGACTGTTGGTCGTGTTCATTCGGGAAGACTCCGGAGAACGATAGCTGTGAGGCAGTTGCGCCTTTAGCGACTGTACGCACTTGCGGTCCCCTCGAGCCAGTTGACAGCAAAATAGACTAACACATATTTTTACGTGATTGTCAAGAGATGTTGGCACTTGCAAGTGGCGCTGACTATACTCCTTTTAAAGTAAAATACATTAAAAAAATTGTGGCTGCCGTTCACTAATGAAGTTCTTTTCTGTATGCGCACAGTGCTCATGGGAGCGCAAGCACCAAGTGGTGCAAAAATAATAAAGGCTGTAGATAATCACGTAATCACGCATACAGTTTAGTGCAATAGCCTTTAGTTATTTTAAAGCGTTTTGCAATAGTGTTTCTTTTTCAGTTGTATCTCTTCGGTTTTCTTTCACGGTAGAGCATCAGCCTTTATTTTTGTTGCTATTGCTTTAATCCCTTTGAGGCAATTCGCGCTTCGGAAAGTGCAACGAGTACCGAAGGCACTCCAGAAAGGAGCAGTGACATAAGTTACCGGGTGCAAGTGAGCTGCTTTGTATACCAGAAAAAGCAACCACAGTGGATAACTTTTCAGAGATAAATTTATTTCAAGGGCAAATTGCTGAATACTCGTACTGCGCAAATGCTTGAAACTCTGCAAGCAACTTCTATCCAGAGCCCCTAAAGTCAAACTCGTACTTTGAATTGATAAATGAAATCTCACATTCAGCCAGACATCTGCTTAACCAGCTCACTTACTATTTTTACAGAAAGTCTTCCTCGTTTTTTACCTTGTGAAGCGCTCCAGCCAAAGAACAGAAAGATACCAGCACATCCGCGTCGTACATTGCTTTCAGTTCCTCTGTTATCCGCTTTGAAAAGATTATCAGGTAAACATTCAAGGAATATGCAAAATGCCACGAACTTTTTCTGCACAGCATTAACAGACTGAGTTTTCTTGAAGCTGGATAAGCAAGGCATTGTGCTTGGCATCAGCGGCATGGGCGTCACAAGAATGCGGCTTGAAGCAATCATTAGCAGCGCGTTAGTGTGGTTCAGTTATGGTAATGCATGTGCATGTAAACCTTTTCAAGTACATTGCAAGTTAGCTTGCTCTCTGGAAGAGCGCTCATACCTTCGCACTGCAAACGACTAGCGCTCCGTTATCACCGCCGTATATTTGGCTTCACCGCAGAACTTGCAGAGTACTGAGGTGAAGCCTGCTTGTAGGAACGGAATAGCTTCTCGTTGTTCATTTTTTCAACATAGAATGACACCACTTCTTTCTTCTTCTTTCTGGGGTTTTACGTGCCAAAACCAGGTCTGATTATGAGGCACGCCGTATAGTGGAGGGCTCCGGATTAATTTTGACTATTTGGGGCTCTTTAACGTGCACTACAACTCAAGCACACGGGCGTTTTTGCATTTCGCCTCCATCGAAATGCTGCCGCCACGGCCGGGATTCGATCCCGCGATCTCGTGCTCAGCAGCGCAACGCCCTAGCTGACTGAGCCACCCCGGCGGGTAACGACACCGCTTAAGAATGTTCGAAGTCCAATAAGTGCGTTAGTTTGAATCGTTACTGTAAGTAAAGGGTTGAGAGTATTGCAGATGTGCGCTTTGATATTTAATTATGAGTACCACATAAGTCCAGTACCTAGCTGTCATGGCACTTTTTTTCAGTTAAATACAAGCAATGCTAATAACATACATTCAACTAAAAACAGTCAGGTTGCGTTCACCATTATCCCGCAATTGGGCGCTTCACTACTCTAATCAAAAGTAAATGATTTTTATACACGCAAAGTCTAAAATCATTGAGCTCAAGCTAAAATTTCACCAGCTCTCACTTACGTAACCATCGGCTTGCTTGTTTTTAAATTTAGGTTACATTCATGGTTGTTTAACGTTCGCGCATAATAAATATAATTAAAATTAAATTATGCGGTTTTACGTGCCAAAACCACGATTTGATTATGAGGCACGCCGTAGTGGGGGACTGCGGAATAATTTCGACCACCTGGCGTTCTTCAACGTGCACCTAAATATAAGAACACGGGTGTTTTCGCACTTCGCCCCCATCGCATTGCGGCCTGCCGTGGCCGGGATTTGATCCCGCGACCTGGTGTTTAGCAGCCCAACATCATAGCGACTAAGCAACCACTGGCGGGTTCAGAAATATAATACCTCTGCAGCAGACATATGTGCTCTCCATGACATTGATAGTCCGCGTGGGTCCGTTTGCATATTTTGTCATCGACTTATGGCTACCGATACACGTTACTACAGCACCTCGTTGCGAACTGCATTGCCCAAAGGAAAAAAATCACTACGACGTCCCAGGTCCATCGGGTTAGGTCCCAACACGTGTATCTTTGCGTGTTGCGTCCTCGTTGTCCCAGGACCTCCATCTGCAGAGAATTGTCAGTTCGTTTGATGTTTGGGGCATGACGTCTTCCTTTCTTTTTTTTTCTTTTTTCCCGTCTCCCCTGTATCTTCACGTTTTCTTTCTTGCGAATCACCTGCGTTGCATATACGGTCGCACCGAATGGTGTGCGAGTCAGGGCGTGCGCTTAGGATGCGAAGAGCAAGCATCAATCCACTTCGTCCCGGTGTCTTTCCCTATACTTCACTTTCAAAATATTCTCTTGTTTTTTGTTTTCTGTTCAACCAAAAACACATTTCGCGGCGACGTCTTCTCACGCAAGGGGCACTTCAAGACCGGGACTTGGAACGAGAAAGAAGAGTCAAAGAAAAAAAAAAAGGGCCGCCAAAAAAGAAAACAGGCCGGATCTATCGTCGTGCTCGCTCCTATCGCTTTCGCAAAGGCTGGTTGCAGAGGAAGAGAGAGAGAGAGGGGCTCATGGCAAACCCCCCGGGGTGCTGCAGTGCAGCCCGCCTTCCCCTTCTTCGCATCGCACGAGGCGTCTCCTCCTCCTCCTCCTCCTCGCTCTCGGGGCGATAGGAGACGCGCAACGCAGCCGCGAAGGCCGCCGCCGACGCTGGCCCCGATCCCTGGGGTAACGTACCCCGCTCCCTCCTCCTTCGAGTCTCCGCGGCGTTTCCATTGATAGAGGTTACACGATGCTCTCGTCTTGGTGGCCCCCCTATATCAACGACGTCCCAGTGTTGCGTTTCCTAAGCGCCCGTCTGCTTCTTGCCTCTCAATATTTCTCTCTTTTGCTTGAAGCCAGTTCTCCCCTTCTCTCTCTCTCTCTCTTTCTTTCTTACGTCCGAAGTTAACTTTTCGTTCCTTCAATGCCAGCGCACGTTGCGCGCTTGGTAGGCGCACTTGTTTATTTATCTTTGTCTCCGGTAGGTTGTTCTCGGGGGACCAGTTTTGGCCACCCTGTATATAACCTGCGCCGGGCTTCTTTTAACCGTCGGCGCCCGATAAGGGGGTGACATTGAGCGTGGGCTGTCCGGTTTCTTGTGGTCAAGCTGGAAGCCAGCTTCTCCATCGTATAGCCGAGCATCTTGCACGCTCCTCGCCTTGATGTCCACGAAAGCCTCTCTGTGGAATGCGTGCGGGCACCGTTCGTTCACCTGCGCCAGCTTTGGGAAAGCAGCCGCCACGAGGACAGGAAGGCCTTACGCGGACGGGTTAAAGACACCGGGTCAGTACTCGGGAAGATAGATGCGTTCCGCGCGCGCGGCACGCAAAGTTATTGGTACGATAGGCTTATCTCACCTGTGGCGCATCTGATTAAGGCGAAGTGCTAGCTGCTCTTGATCAAATCAAATAGTCAGCTTATTCCATGCTTTCGGCATACAGCGTTATCCTGATTACAGCCCGGAACACCTAGCGTCCATCTAATCAGCGATAACTGCCCAACTTCAAATTGTACAATTAGTCGCTGGTGGTGCACTGATGCTGCTTGCTTTGAGCAGCATCGGTATCTGCGGTGGGTGAAGAATTACACATAACTAACTTTGGCTTTTTGGTGTTTGTGCTGGGGGTGGATCTAGACTTGAATTTGGTTGTCGGTAACTGCTCCACCTCAGATCCGCCTTTTTAACGCGACTGCTGGATTTCTATAATGGAGCAGAACTGAGTCACCGGATCGCCCCACATTTCTCAGTTCTCACCTATACTTGACCTTTGTAACAAGTTAAATCTTAAAGTCTCTGTGTCAGAAATGCTCCATTATCCCATCAGAACAAGCGGCGCAGCGGCCGTTCAGCAGCAAACTGCGCAGTCACGGAAACATTCCAGCTTACTAAGGCAACCTGGTCCTTCAAGCTTTACATTTTCGTTGCTTATTCCTTCAAGGCATTGTCTAGCTGAAGTAACTAGTCAGGCATGCCTCCAGGCATACCTCTCCAGAATTGATTAAATATATTTTCTCTCTCTCTCATAATTGACAGGTTCTAGCCTATTTAAATCAACACCATCCCATTTTACTCACCTGCACATACAATGATCACATATTTTTTGCTTTTTATTTTCTTTTTCCCCGCCCTCCACCTCCTCCTATGGAATTTTGTTCCCTCTCCCCTTCCCTTTATGCAGAGTAGCATGAAACGGCCGCATGCGTGCCGGCAGCGTTTCTCGGCATTTCATTAAACGTCTTTCACTCCCCTTCGTTCCCTATCCCGCATTTTAGGTTTTGCCACCTCACTTACCATTAAGTCTTGCTAGGTATTTTGGTGCTTGAAACGTCACGTTCAATTAAATCGCATGGGTGAAAAAATGCAACAAACCCTACGCACATAATCGTAAAGCACGCGAGCGAAGATTCCGCACAGGTTCGAGTCCCGGCGCGTGTATTTGGCTTCACGAAGGCCAATTTGATAGCAGCTACCACTCGTTGTACATATAGGTACAGATTCATCACTCGCTGATTGCACCGTTGCTCGCCATCGTGTCATTACGCGCACCGCTCACTTACTCGTAAGAGCCGCTGCAGAATCTTCCTAATTTTTGGCTCTCAGACGAGGACGGCCGCTGAATTATCGATATCGTTGTTTCCCCCAAGGCACATAATCTGGCCGGGCAAACAGTATTCCCCGGCCCTCCGTAGTAGCCTCCACCGATGTTGCGGGAAGCTTCTATTTATCGTTTCCTATCTTTTCTTCGACATATACAGTTTGCGCCTTTTGTATACAGGCCATTTTCGTTCCGCTGGTTGAGCACTGTCATATTTCTAAACGTCATGCCATTAAGGAGGGCGTGTTCTCATTGTCGAACGCAGTCATTTTAAGTGACAGCGTTGGTATACACAACCCCCTCAACGCGTTTTTCATCTATTTTGCTGCTTGCAAACGTGCTCTTGCGGGGAAACTTGTTGCACAACGCTGTAGAGCTCGCTTTCATGTTTATATGATATCGAGATCGCAGTGCCTAAGTACTCTAATTAATATCGCCGATTGTAGCGTCACTTGTCTTAGTGCCACCGCTCTTGCACGTGACCTTTGGGCCGGCCTGATTATTCCTTTTCCGCGATCAAAGAAAGCGGAGTAGTGGAGAAAACTCACTAGATACCCAGTAAGTGGCTGCTCGGGTTCTGTCACTATTATTTTTTATAAAGGGTAGGTATCACTTGGTAAAAGAAAGAAGAGGCAGCGTGCGCACAAGGAACACGATTGATCTGTCACGTTGCTATTTTTGAAGTGAATTCATACCTTATAGCCGCAGGGAGACAGGGATCGAAAGAATGCAAAAGAGGGTGCACCGGCCTAGAAGTCGCACAAAAGGTGGGTACGGCCCTGGCAGCGCAGTGAAAGAGACGTGCGCTATATACCAATTAGTTAGACGGCCTAGAACGCCACACTTCTAAGGGAAGTGGGGAACCAGAGGAGGGGGGAATCGGCGCGCCGGTAACAGAAAGGCGCAAGATCAAGAGCGCCTGCCTGAATTTCGAGTCTTGCGCGAACGCCCGCCTGCCGTTCGGCTTCTCTTCCAACCAACCAGCGTTGCAGTATAGCTAGCGGCGGAGGCGGCAGCTCTCTTGCCAATTCTTCGGGCGCTGGCTTTTCCATTCTGCACAAGGCCCGAACCGAAAAAAAAAAAGCTTCGCTTGAGCCACGGGACGTGGTTGCATCGGCTCGCAGGATTTCCCCGCGAATCCCTCGGATCCCATTAGTTGGACGAGCCTTGGAGTTTCCACATGTGACACGAGCGCGTGCTTCTCCGGCTCTGCTTGGATTTCCGCCGTCTGACGCTCCTCCATCGCGCGGGTTGGAGAATCGGTTGCACAATTTGGGCCGCGTCGGTTTTTTCCTCCTCTCCGCTGCAGCCTCGGCCGAAGTCGACCCCGATAGCGCAGCCTTCCTTTCATTTGTGTGTGTTTTCTTTATAATATATATATATATTTTACTTCGCTCCCTCCACGGGTGCGGCCTTTCTCCGGCACTTGCCTCATCAAGGTTTCTGCCCTCTTAGAAGATTAACTTCTCCAAGGCAGAATCCAGCGATACGCGTACATCGCGTGGGAGGATTAGTTGCGACTATCGGCTGATTACTGCGATACCAAGTTAGCGTGCACGCACCGCAGCCATGAACAGCGGTCAGCCGGATTGCACGAAAGCTGTCGATTGGGCCGCGAAATCCGATACATTACTTGCACCACTATATCCTTATTAGAGGACACATTATAGACGCATTTTGAGCTAGAGAGAGAAAGCGGAGCCTTACCAATCATATAGATTGTCCTTATCTTTCTATCTCTCTCTCTCTCTCTCTCTCTCAAACACTGGTAATGGACCAAGAACGTCTATATATACCTCGGTGTTGCGACAACGGGATTTGTGTCAGGAGTCGCTCGGTGCCCCTGCCTGGTAATGTGTGTAGTCTCGGGTATTAACTTGCGTAATTACATGCTGGCATTCTCGGGCCCATTCCTGTTCGACAGACGTGTTGCTGTGAAGAAGAAAGAAAGTACGCGAAGCATATGCAAGAACGGACATTGAATACGTGTAGATCGACAATGAATAACTCAGGCAGAAAACGTTTTAAAAGTAATGCCATATTAGCAGATTTTTGATGGCTCATCAAGCAAATTTTATGGGCCCTTCTTTAGCGGCAAGAAAATGAGTTTTCAAAGAGAAAGAATTTTTCAGCAGAACTTGAATCATGTATTTATATCTGACTTAAGCGAAATCACACAAATAATTATTTACGGGGTTCCTGCTGAGTTCAGTATTTTTTTAGCTCTATCCAAGGTGATGTTAGTGCCTGTTAGATGGCGCCGCCTACTCATCTTCTCCTAACTCATAAATGTTCTCGAAAAAAGTAACAAACAAAGTACGTAGAAACTGTCCTTGTACGTGTTAGTAACAAAGGCTTTCCACTGCCTTTCCTGGCACTGCAGACAATAAGACGAAGTGGCTGTTCATATATCTCTTTCCGCACGTTTTATTTCGTAAAACTCAAATTCCCTTTCTTTTTAAGATGTATTGGGTAGGTACTTTGTTTTCCGACGTAAGCACATGCTGTCATAAAGAAAGTGGAGAACGCTTAAGCTTCGCCTTTAAGAGTAGAACGCGATAGCGTTATCGGGACCCGTTCGCATCGTATCGTACGCATACGGCAAGTAGGCTTCATTCACTGCAACACAGAACGTGGGAAAGCTTACACCGATCCCCTTAAAGTCGGCTTCACTTTTAAACAGAAATGCACTGCTGGGAAGACGTTTTTCCAGGGGCAATATTAGGGTCTTATATATAGGGTCTTATATTAAAATACGAAGGCCCTAGCACCTTTTTTATTAATTGTTTACTATTGCCCGACGCACGCGCGTGTCCAAAACGAATTAGCAGGCGAAGTCCCAATGTTACTTGCCTAGGATGCGAGTGCCATCTAGATATCATTTTCGCAAGTACCCGAAGTACTTTACTTGCAAGTAAAGTACTACCAGACCTACAGTAAAGCTGTAGGACTGGTAGAAATGCTGGAAAAGGGGTTTGTGTTTGAGTTTCCTCGTAGCAGAATTAGGTTTTCTCGTACATTCAAATTACAATCCGACGCCGATTGGTAAACAATCCGACGGCGAATCCAACGCCGAATGGTAAAGTCGTACTTTACCATTTTTCTGACTGATTTCACTGTGAGAAATTCAATTTTTGTTCACCAAAACCTTGTACCACGTGGAGGGCCTGCGCGGTCGGGGAGGTTGGTGTGGTTGGGGATGATTTTCTCCGCCACCCGCCGACATCGCACGCCGACGCCGGTTGCCGATGCCGGATTTTCTGCGACACGGGGCCCTTAACTCTATCGCGTTAAAAGCGTATGAGATGCCTTTGTCACCCGCAGCTACAGTAATAATATAATTAGCTGGTGTATAAGTTTATATGAATTCTCTTTGGCCCAGTCTCAATTAATGGACACAATATTAACTATGGAAGGACCCATCGACTCTTGGGTGTAATAATCGACCAAAATCTTTTGTGGAGCCCTCATTGCGCGTACCCGGAGAAAGAAACTGTCGTCGGTAGCCCATGTACTGAGATTCATGTGAGGGAAAACATTGGGCATATCTGTACATTCCATGCTTCTGCCGTACAGAGCTCGATTTATAGGATTTCTTGAGCCTTTTCACAAAAAAGGAGCAAAACTGCCTATCTGTGTGTTGTGCAACACCTGGAAGGTTTTGATGAAAGTGAGAAGGCTGAAAGCAGCTACACTTTCTGTCAGGATTATCTTTTTTATCCCAGTGGCAGTAAAAAATTGGGGCGGAAAACATGGTGTAGAGAGCATTACAAGGTCATCCTAGGCATCATGTAGAGAGGCAAACAGTACGGTGGACTGCCAGCAAGCGTGAGCGATGAAATTGAAATGCCCGATGTCCTAGGCCCTGCTTTAAATTCCCACTATAGTCATTATTTTGCCAGCTTGGCTTTGTCAGAGCGAATGTTAACCGAAGCAGGATGGCGCAACAATATATTTTACATTTATGGAGAAAACTTTCCATTTGATCGATGAATTACATTGCCTGCATACTCCAGAGACGATAAAAGAACACTTCCATGGCATTACCATTCCATCTGCTCTTTTTTTCCAATCGACAAACGTATAAAAGATGATGGTGGCGTACTTAAGCATCTATATACGCCTTACCTATTTACTTTGCATCATGAAAATTATTTGTAAAAAAGAAGAAAACGAAAACGCTTATCTGACAATGGATTCGGGTGTCATTCATGTTGACTGAGAATTTTTCATCTTTTTCATTATCACGGAGGGTTAGTTTTGATGTTTAGCACACGTAGTTCGTCACGTTTACACGTTTGGCTGACGCGCGTCTATATGGGGGCCTTCACGTACAGTGCAATCTATTCTGCACGTCATCTCCACACAAGTCCAGTTAATTTCCCATAAAACAGGGCTGCGCATAACACATCTTTCTAAAGTTAGACAGTACCCGTTTGACGCACCCATTTGGACGTTATGAAATCGATGCTTAAAAGAGTTTGCTCACTGCTCCGCTAAAGTACAGCATGAACCCATTTAAACCGTAATGTTGGACAGTGCTGCAAAGCCTCTACCGCATTCAGGGGCCCCTGCTATGCCTCTGTGGGTTTGTTCTCTCCATCTCCAGTGCAATCAGTGGACTGAGAAAACGAAACAGAAATTAGGAGGCCACGTTCCACTCAAGATAGCGCTGTTTCTCCATTTCCCGAACCAGAGTCCTTCTCCGAAAGTGTAGTGAACAGCCGCGGCGCGCTTCACTTTGAGGTATACTAGAAGCGTAAAACAAACGACAAAGAAGACAATCCCAGACAACCACGACTGCTTTTCGTTAGGCCTAATTATATGAGCTGTCGCGCTAGCGCGTCCTCCTTAACCAGTCCCGCATATAGAGCTCCGGCGCGCCGCTGTGCCGTGTACACACTCCCTGCCATGGACGCGCGTCCTATTAGCGGCGTAGGCGACGCAGCCAACGCGACTGGCTGACTTCACGCTGCGCGCGACGGGCCGCACCCTAAAGTATTAAAAACAAAGGGAAAACTCGAAAGCAAGAACGGATGCTTCGCTGCTTTTTCTACTGGAATGGCATGGCAGAAAAAAAAAGAAGAAAGAGCAAATTCTTCTCTACGCGTTCCTAATATACCGTTCTATAGTAGGTGCCTTCGTTCCCCTTCCGTCCCTTGGCAGCTCTAAGTTCAGTAAAGTCTGCCTGTTTTTTCTTACTATTTGTTTTTTTTTTCTTTTTCTTTGAAGCGTGCCCGAACTTTCCAAACCACGCGTCCCTTCTTCCGCTACGCCTCCTGCCGCCCGCCTGAGAGGGAGAGTGGTGAAATGGGACAGGCACAAAACTCTACAACAAAGTTTTGCGGTCAACTTTTTAACTTCAACTTGTTTTGTGTGTGTTTTTCTGTCGCGAAGGATAATAGCCAGTCTCACTGCTGCTTCTTGGTTCTTTCTTTTTTGCTATATCGAAGCACACTGGTAGCACTTCTGCGCAGCTTTAGGTCAAATCTCCGTGAAAAAAGGCTGGGTTCAGGCGTGCTTGCCTCTGGTGTCTTTGTTGTATGCCACTGACGCTTTGCGGCAAGTGAAGAACTTGTCTCTTCTCTTGCTTCCCATGGTAGCAAGCTGTCTCTTTGGCTTAAAAGGTGAGAGACACACTGTTTCTAACCATAGGCGCCACCCTTAAGAGAGATTTAGAAGGGCCATCTTCGTGGCAATCAGAAGAGAAAGAGAGCTAGGCTTTACTTATACTTGGAGTTGCGGTTCTAACCATACGCGTTATATGCCGCTGCAGATGTATAGCAAAGGTTGAGACGTGAAAATTAAAAAAAAATGGAGTCGCATTTACAAGCATTAAAGACTGGAACAGATTACAGATTACGGGGGATTACAATAAAGCCAAGACTGGAACAGATTCACAAACGCATAAACGCAACAAAGTGACGCCGACCAAACGAACGTGGATATGCGCGCTGAATCACCTTTGAAGTGGCCGTTACGAAGGCAACATTTGATATAATTGCTGTTAGCTTCAGCGTCCCTGTATATGTTCCATGCTACCCACAGTATACAGGGACACTATGGCCACTCTTGTCGGAAAGATCCATATCTCAGGCGTCTAAAGGGTGTAACAAAAGACGGGAGCTCTGTATTCCGTCTGGTTCTGTGTAGTTTTCTACGCTCACTTTTGATCAAAGTTGATGCCTTACATCTTCGCGCACAGTGCATTTAAAGTCACCTGGTGTTGCCGAACCTGACAAATGCCTATGCGTAGTCTTCCACCCACTTAAGTTCTCTTGTCAGTGCAGTTCGTGACCATCAGCTCATTCGAAGGGTGCTTTTGGGATATGGTTATTCTTCCCTGCGCTTTGGATGTTTTAAGCTTATATGACAGTGCACAGTCATTGTCGAATGCACCGTAGCCACTCCGAAAACGATGATGTCAGCCGCTGGGCTCTTTGGCGGGGCTTTTTCACCATTCTTGTTGCTCCGACGATCACAAAAGTGAGAACTTTTCTCAAGCTTGGGGGCAATCGAGCTATGAATTTATATATCATAATAATATAATCATAATATCCTTTATTTCATGAAAATATTACAAATTCCATAACCGGTCAGCCCAATCCATGAAGGCTTGTCGGGCTGTACCCGGCAGTCAGCGACAAGTACTCAAAAATAAAGCAAGGTTAGCAAGCTATAAACTGAAGCAAGCTACAAAACAAAAGCAAATTACAACACAAAAGGAGGCTACAACACAATGGCAAAGTATCAAAAACAAACGCGAGCTACGAGCAAAAGCAAGCTATAAGACAAAGTGAAATAAAGAAGGATACACACCAATCTGGACCAAACGAAACTAATCGAAACTATGGCACGGGCTCTAATGACAACTAAACATAAGAATAGTTGGTTTTGAGGTACAGTTTGAGTGTCCGTTTTGATGAGATCGAGTACAGTTCAGTGGGTAAAGAATTACAAACGTTAGGAACATAATATTTTCTGGGAAAACGACCAAAACGGGTATAACACCACGGGGTAGTGAACTTATTATGGTGTCTCAGTGGTCTGAGAGGAATCAAAGGAAAAAGAAAATCACTTTTCCAAAAATGTTTCATCACCACAGTTTGAAAATATAATGCGTCAAATGAGAGAAACGGCAAAAAGGAAAATAGAATGTTATTAGGGGGAATGGTCTCATTGTATGCCACATTTCGAAGAACAGATTTCATAATAGAATTCAATATTGCGCGCCATGTAAATGAACAGTGATAAAATATGGTAATTCCGTATCTAAGATAGCTGTTCACAAGTGCGTGAACAATGATTTTCCGGACAGAAAACGGGAACAGGTATCTAGAGTTATACAGAAGACTAGATACTGCACGAAGCTTTTTGCTAATACCTGTAAAATGAGTGTTCCATGTCATATCAGAATCAAACATGATGCCTAAATATTTCACATTAGTTGAAAACTCTAATGGTATACATTTGCAGTTTATACAATTCGAGTCGTGAACAAAAAATGGCACAAGACGATCAATTTTTTTTATGGAGGTTATGAAAGCAAACTATAGTTTAGTCTTTTGTCTACTAAATCCAATTCCGTTACTTGTACACCAGTCCATTACAGACGTGTCATATCTGCCTGAAGGTTATAAACGCATGTATTAAATGATGCTTGAGTTGACAGAAGGACAGTATCGTCGGCGTACAGGAATATGCGGCAGTTTGATACAAATTGAGGCATATTTATTTATTTATTTATTTATTTATTTATTTATTTATTTATTTATTTATTTATTTATTTATTTATTTATTTATTTATTTATTTATTTATGCATATTTTGAGAACAGCGCTACTTGAGGGACGATGCAGGAATCTACATACAGACAAAGCGTTGTACCAGTAGGTACCTTTTGTCAACTCCTCGGTTACGGTGTCCGTCCTGTAATCGTGAACCTACATGCCTGTGCGCCAGTCCTTAGGAATTTCTACTGGGCCCTATGTAGAACACTTGGCCGGCACGCAGTGGCCTCGAAACTTTTGACAAGGCATGTACTTTGTGCGTTTGCTTTGTTGTGATCGCGTGCCGTTTTGATCACTGCGTGCATACAATGTGGTTTTTATTCGAGGTGAGTAATCGACTGCACACTTTCAAGCGAACACGGATCACTGTATAAGGAGATGCGCAGCAGAAGAGCAGAGCATGGGTGTTTGTTGAAAGGTGTAAAAGACGGGAGAAAAGTATAATCCAATACGCACGCGTACGTATACGCTTAGTAAAAGCTCCATATACACGGTTCTTGCTATCGTTATCGAGACACAAAAGAGAAAGAGAGAGAGAGAAAAAAAAAAACACGAGTGGCGCATGCACTAACTGATGTTGCGGCGCGATTGCCTCCCTGTGTGGGCTCTGTCTCGAGTGCGATGCTGTTCCAAACTCAATTAAACTGAAATCACTGTGGCTCGACACGGGAGGAAAGGATGAAGTCGAGCGACGACAGAGTGCGTCATACAGAAGAAAACAATAAGAAAACACAAATAACATGCCTGCCCCGCGGGGCAGGCACTCCGCACTCATTCCGAGGGGGAACTGTGGGCGACAGGCGGGCGAGACGGGATGTGCTTCAACTCCCATTTTTCTTCCCGTACATCTCGCGCGCTCAGTGTATCAACACGCGCTCGGGGCGCTGTTCCCCATTAACTGTCGGCACTGTACGCGAACAGATCTCGTGTCCGAAGAGAAGGGGCAGTGGCATGCTTACTCGTTGCTCGGGGCATCTGTACAGCTGTGCTGGAACTACTGCTTATGCGGTTCTCTCTTGAATCGCTTTTTCTCCGCGACCTCTGTACCCTTCTCGAAAGCATTCCTATATATTTGATGTACGTACATTTGCTACGCGCCGCCCTTTGCTTCGCGACCTTCCTTGAAAAATCGCTCACCGCCTCCGCAATTATACGGAAAGCACCACCGGCGCCTCACTCATCCCTTCCACCTCCTCAGCGCCCCAAATTAAATTTGCCAGCAGCAGCAGCAGCAGTAGCTTTCGCCTAGACGACACACAAAGCGCTTCCAACGCCGGAGCAGTACGCTGCCTCTCCAGGGGACTGCGCGACAGAAGCCGGTGTCGCGCGCACTGCTTGGAGCCGAACAACGTGCTCGCTCTTACACGGCACTTCCTTTCTTCGCTGAAGCGTGTAATTTAGCCGGCTCAATGTTTGTGCGTCGCAGACACGCTCGCGCACACGTCTCTCGGTACCCGCGACAAGACTCGCGCAAGCTCCTCCCTTTGCCATTCTCATCTTCCCTCTCTCCCTCTCTTTCTCTCCACGTGTCGTTCCTGTGGCGGGTGCCTCCGTATACAAACCCGAGCCCTAGGCCGAAGCTCCACCGTGGCATCCCTCCTCCTCTACCGGTTCCCCTAGCCGTTCTGGTAACCCTCCTCTTCGCTATGGCGAGAGTCAAAACACTGCGCTTATATGGACTACACTGGGTGCAGCTCCATGGCCCTGGCGGCCTTTAATCAAAGAAGCTCGGCGGCGAGCCACTGCGGATATGGCGACAGCTGGCTGCTCTTCCCGCCTTGCGGTGTCGGCAGCTCGGAAGCACCCGACGTCGGCTTAGTTGTTCTCTCGCTCTTTCCCGCTCTCTTTTCTCTGTCGGCCCCCGTAAGAAAGGGCCGCGCGTGGCACGCGTTGGGGGAGCTGTACGGGCTTGATTATTATGGCGTTGGTTGTGTGCAGTACGCGGCAGATGCAGCTTGACGATTCCCTGGAGCCGACCGCAACGCGTTAGGCTCACACACCGTGCTGTTGCTTTGTCTCTGCTCACTGCGTGTTCTGTTTCGCAGAGATGCCATTTCTGCGTGTTTGCGCTTGAGAAGAACACCGGTAACGGATGTTGATGTTAGTTCAGAGCACCAGCTACGAAACTGTCCTGCTAGATTTCAGTCTTTCGCAGTACTGTTGCCAACACTGATCGTATAGAGTAAATGACAAAGCATTTCGCTTTTAGTAGATAACGTGGCTGAGCGATTTCACCCTTGGATACCGCCGTCGCGCTCGTTGGTTGGTTGCGCTCATTACAGGCCACCTAGACTTAAGTGCGAACACAAGGATGGAGTCATTCATTTCCTTGCGGCTCTTTACTGTACTTGTTTCCTTCAATGTGCAGGAAAGCATTCCTAAACCAACCGAATGCATACATTCAGGCGCACGAATTGCGAGCTTCGCATCTTCGTCCTTGTGTACGCGCGCTTAGCTCTTTAGGATGATGGAATAGGTTATGAGATCTCGCTTTCCATGACAATAGGCATGTAGTGAAAGGAAATACGAATTCCAGGACAAATGTTTTCTTTTCGCGCAAAAGAGAGAGAGAGATAAAGATTATTAGAAAGAGAAGAGGAAGGCGTGCTAGCTGAGCTACTTTCAGATTTTTGTAACATGCCCACAAATTTCTCTATTGCCAGCAAATTATGCGAAAGTAGCTTTAGATCTTCTCATCACACAAACTGTTTTGAGTGAAAAGGAATTTTTTTATCGTGAAATATTTGAAAAGTAATTTGTCAATAGCAAATGAACTAGTGCACCGAATTGTGATTCGAATCCTTTCTTTTGGAGGAGGTGGAACGGTCGTTCCTTCAGCTTAGCCCAAACTGTGTTTCACTGGGTGGCAGACCGATCTCCGTGCCACCCAGCGTGGCTAACAAAGTAGTGCGTACAAAGTTGGCCTTTTTCTGACCTCGCCCTTGTGTACGCCCGCTAAGCCAACGCTGGCTGGCATACTCAGCAGCCATTTTGTTCAAAGACGTATGTCTGGGCAGAGAAGAAGTGGGAGAGAAGTGACTATGATTCAGAGACTTTGGCATCGCACCGAGCTTTTGTGTCCGGGTCGCAATGATAATTCCACTAAGAAAGCTGCGTAACCATATGAAGCATCAACACCTGCTGTACAAGAAACGGCTGCCCAATTTTCAGTCATGGCATCATGCGTGAAAGCAATGAGCCCACAGAAAACCGTGATGTAGGTAGACAGATGTTCCCGTGCCTGAGTATGAACACTTCTTTATTCAAATGTAACTTCAAGGCACGTGACATCAGGCCTCGTAGTTATACGGTTTATAGCACTTAGGCCTGCTACTTACGATCTCTTAGAGGAGGAATCAGACATGCTACCAATGCGCCACAGAGTCATACGATCTCTTGGCTTGATAGCAATACCTATATAGAAGGAGAGAGAGAACGGACAAGTGCAATGATTATTTCAGTGAACCCTAGCTTGGCGCCTTTCGTTTAGAAAGCGGGGCCCCTCTTGCGCTTATATTCAAACGTTCTATGCGAAACTATGCGCCACTCTTTACACGTTGTGAAGCAACAGCGGCAGCCATAACAGCCTAGCCGGAATAGTCGCCTTCACACACCGTCAAGACGGAATGTAAGCGACAGAACTTGCATGTCCTCTTATATTAACTGCTGGCGGAGTTCCGCTGCCCTAGTTGAGACCCAGCCAGTACACTTCCGGGATCTATAGGAGAGATCTCTAGGAGTACCCATGAAGCGCCGTCAGTATCAAGATAACGTCCAAAGGCGGAGAAGTGCGTTAACTGAATATGTAAGACACCATGTTGTTGAAACTGCATTCCTGCATTATAATAAATTACACCCATTGTTTGCTGGGGCCAAAAAAATAAAAATAAAATGTAGTACAGCTTATGTGTAGTTATCACTGGATAACGTACTCATTGCAAATAAGTAGTCAAGGAGCACGACTGCGGGCACGAGGCAGAGATTGTCAAGAGTGCTTTCTTTCTCTCACTTATTATTTGCTTTACAATCTGTAGTGTTGCCTTAACGTTCCCGCATGCTAATCTGAGCCGCCACGATCTTTCCGAATCGATTATATCTTCGGGCGTTTTAACCCAGTACGCTGACCACGACAATGCCCGAGAGCGACAATTCCTTTAGTTATTCACTTGACCGGCCCTTGTCACGGTCGGCGGCTGGTGCGCCTGATTACACGCTCGGCTTTGTGTACGCGGACACTTTCGTGTCCCCAGGCATTGTTCTTCTCAGTTTATTTTTTTATCTCTTAACAAGGAGGGCAACGCCATTTTTCTTCATGCGGGCTCTGGATCCACCGTGTCATTCTTACCGGAGTTCTTAAGCTCTTGCGCTAATCTTTCTCCTTTATCTATAAGCCTTTGTTTTTTTTTTCCGGAACGGACCGAGCCGTGTGAAGGCGGCTCGCGCAGACTCGCGTTTTCATCAAATTTACTTTTTTTTTCATGCTCACTGTTCTCTATATCGAAATTGACGCGATCCTCCCTACCACTACCATTATTTCTTATCGTTCTTTTTTTCTTCTTTTAATCTTTCTCTATCCTGTCTACACAGCCAGCTAGCAACATCTCTTTTCCCGGATGCTTTAGTGGACACCTCTTATACGTGCCGTCTTATTTTCCCACCGAGCTACTTAAATGTACTTAATGAACAAACCGTTCTTCACGTCTCTTTCTCTTCATTTTTATTATTTTTTACTTGACGCTGGAGGCCGTCAAAGGCTTATTTTCTTTCATCTCTAGTTCGACAAATGTTCTTTGTGTGTGTGTGTGTGTGTGTGTGTGTGTGTGTGTGTGTGTGTGTGTCTTTGTGTGTGTATGTGAAAGGAGTCGTTTCTTCTCATTTTCTTCTTACTTTTGTTTTTTTTTAATAGTCTTTGTCTTCGCTATCTTCGCTCTTCGCAGGACCGCCGCCTCCCTCTCTCCCATAGCCCCCTTTCTCCCTGCAAACGACGCTCTAATGCCATTCTCCCGGCCGGTCGCCTTTTGCGCAGCACGGCGACGAGCGTAGATGGTGCGGGGCGCTTTGCGGTTTCCGCCTCGCTTTGTCGCTGCCACCGCAGGGCCTTTGTGCCTGTGCCCATGAAAGATGCAGGCCTTCGCGCCGCGAATGCCTCCTTAATGAAGGCGAAACTAGAGAAAGCGCGGCGATGGCTCTGCGCTCTTCGGCGCGGCCACACAATACCGAGGCGGCGAAGGCTGTCCACGCGATGACGGCGCGCGCTTCTCGAACCGCCGCCTGCCTGCGCTTTTGGGTTGGCGGGGCAAGCAGGTCGGTGTGGACCGTCGAAGTATTGCGGTGTAATACCTACACGCCCCGCTTCTTACTGCGTTCATATTGGCACAAGCGTCCCTATATATACGAGAGCTTGGAACTTGCGCAAGCCTTGCATTGCAGGCGCAAACGTGGACTTTTGTGAAGCCCTATTGAAGTGGGCTGGAAAAGACTGTCCTTTATTAACGGTCTACGTCCTAGGTTATTATTTTTTTTTTCGTTTTCATGAACGGGAAAGGAACGATGCTGCAAAATCTTGTCATGATGATGAAGAGACGGAAGACAGGAATACTTCGATGTACCTAATTACTGCTGATTCGGTAAACTGAGCGGCGCTGATTGTTCTGCATCGCAAGGTGTTTGCAACGGGGAGGAACTTGGGCGATCGAGCATTACTTGTGAACGCATTTTTCGCCATACTTACTGTATATTTCATTTTTCGCCCTGAACAACATACACACGAAAAATTCACAAGTGACTTTGCATTTGCAGAGCAGGCACAAATATCGGTGAGTCTCTGAGAATACGTCAATTGGAAAAGCGGCGGGGCAGCACACCCGTTGTATATACTGCTTGCTTAGCCAAGATTTGCACGTGCACATCGCTCTCTAGTTTCCCGATACCCTAATAATGCTACGTGTGATGACTGGCGGCGAGGAGACCATTCAACACGTTCTCTGTGACTGTCCTCGCTACAGTGTAACGATCACTCGCAACTGTGTTAGCTCGCTTTGATCACAGATCATAATCAGAGCAAATCATTTTGGAATGCCGACCTCATAAGAAATCGCAGCAGAAGATGACGAAGACAGTGCTGCAGTTTTTTTAGGACAACAGACCTGCACAAACGGCTGTAGCCTGAACTGGTGTTCGTTGTCCTGGGTGTGATCTTGTGCTGTGACAGTGTGCAGTGATCGTGACTGGCTTGATCGTTTGTCTGTGCTCTCATCTCTCCCTGCTTTCGTCTTGTCTTTCTACTTTCCCCTACCCCGTTAGTACCCAGTGTATATATCGCAGCAAGTCGGGTTATCTGTTGTGATTGACCGCCCTGCCCTTGTCTTTTATTTCGACTCTTCCTGGTGCACGATGCGCATACGAGGTGTGCTCCTTTAGTGAAACTGAAGATGGCGCAGCCTGGTTGTGAGCCTCTAGCGAGCGAGTCTGTATTTATAATAAAATACGCGCACACACAGACTCTGTCGACAAAAACACACAACCATGCAGAAAAAACGCATCTACACGTTAATACTTCTAGCCCCCCCCCCCCCCCACTCACCCTCCTTCTCCCAGAAAAAGTCTACGAGTAGCGCGCTTCTTGCGAGCAGCACGCAAGCGGTGTTCCTCCCCGGGCTGAGAACGTCCCACAGCTCGAGTCAAATTTTGGTTGTCACCCTACGGAATACTAAATATCTTGGCACCAGCAGAGCACCGGACAGGTTTAGGTATGGGTATGCTCCTGCAGGTTTGGTACTTCGCTCATAATAGCTTGACGCTAGGCTCGTTGGTGAAACACCTCGAGGCATTGTTGCCCTGACAGGATTTACTTCCTTTGTTTTGTTTTGTGCTACATTCCTTGGTCGCTGGAGTTTATTTTCAATGTTTGGGATAGCGGACCTTTCGATGGCCTCTTTTCCTACGGTACTTCTTGCAAATAAAGAGGAAGAATGTGCACCGAGCACAAGCAGCGGCCACGGGCGCTGCTCGCTCAGTTGCTACCAGATGACGTACTAGTCGGACGTCCGGGTCCGGGTCTAATCCTCGTCGTTGTTTGCTACGGTACTAACATCACTTAATAAACAACAACTCATCCAGGAATGAATCGGTGCGTACAGAAACGCAACTTGTTATATGTCGTTTGGTTAGGTCACATTTGCTGTTCGACTTTTTGCGTTCATGGCTTGGCGAAGTCGCCCTAAAGGTACAAGAATTTCGCCGAAAAGGCGTCGCGATCTCCACATGTGGCGACGGCCACCCGTCCACACCGCAGTGGCATTTCTCACACTCACATTCGACGCACGAGGAAGCTCGGTGTGGAATGGGTGAGAAGCAAGGGTGGGAGAGATGAGGTTGGGAGGGAGGGGCTGGAACCCGGTAGCGCGTCGTCCCTCGATGCGTACTAGCGGCTTTCACTGCACAACAGGCTTGTCGTGCGGTTATACCGAGCTCCTCGTCCCCCCGCACCACGTTGTTTGGAGGATTCTCGCCGAGCCGAAGCTCGCAATTAAACTATCCTGCGGGCGTGGAAAGCACGCCATTCAACCTCCCATTCCCTTCTCTCTTATCACCACTCTCCCCCAAAGGCTCACCCTCCTCCTTCACCGTGCCACGGATTGCCTCCCGCTTTCCTCGAGCTGTTCCCGCCGTCAGCGCTAAAATTCATTTGGAGGGAAATTCCTTACCTCGCTCAAAAGCGAGCTCGTCTCCCGACGCACCCTGACGATGCGCCGCGAGCAGGGCGCGCGCGCCATTATGCTCCTTCGCGAAAGATGGCTTTACCAATATCTTGTTTGAGTTACGCTGTTTTACCCTGTATTATCTTTTCAGATGAGGAGAAAGAGACGCGAGTTGGTTTTTCCCTCGAAGCTGCGTCATAACTGTTGCCCACACCACCCGGTTAGTTCGGTGGTCGCTGTTCTCCCGTTAATGTTGGCGGGTTGGAATGAAAGGTGCGCTGTGAAGGATGAAATACTCGCCAGTGCAGGCTCAGCAGGAAGCTCGGCAGCGTCGAATAAGCGCATCGTCAGATGTTTCCATGCTTTATTATGCAAGCGCTAACACGCGCGCCGTCACAGTGATGTACCAAGGCAAGGCAATCGTTTCTTTTTATGTGCAGTGAAAGTTGAATTCATATTCAGAGTTCGTTTGAAACGGTGGTGCATTTGTTCACATAAGGAAAGCTCTTGTTGACTATATAGAAAAGTACAGATGACGCAAATAACTTGCAAAAGAGAAGCTCCAGTTCGCTTCGTATTCTTTATTGCTGGCTCATCAATGAATGGAATACAATGGCAATGCAAAACAGCTGACATTTTATGGCATTTCGGCAGTGCGCTCCGGAGTTCACAATTAATGATGAGTTTCCACGGCCCTCAACCACGTGTCTGTTTGAGTACATCCAGATGTAATTTTTTTGTTATACCTACAAACTTATATTTTTAACTGTGTCACGAAGCACGCTTGATGGAGCGGATCTTAATTGCCTTCGAACCTCTTCAAACGTTACTTAAGCACAGAAATCTCAATGAGGGAGCATTTCTGTATTTCGCCCTCATCAAGTTTGGGCCGTCACTGCCAGAAGCATAAATTAAGAACCAGCGTATTACACAATCAGGGGAAGTTCTGCACAGAAGAGGACCTAATGACCTTCTATATTTAGCACCTCTGCTAGTTCTTTATGGGGCAGTGCAAAAAGACATTTCTTTCTTTCTTTCCTTCTTCTTTTCTTTTTTCCCTCTTTCTTTCTTTTGCTTCACTTTTATGGACATGGTTTCGAAATTTTGACTAAAACTTCAATGCGTTCAACCGTATATCTAGGGAGGAAATCGCAAAAAATGTTCGTGTTACTGTCTATTTGTTGTCATGTTTATTCATTATTTATTTTATGACAATCGAGTACTGGCGGCAAAATAATGAACTTTGTTGGTAGAAGACCATGAAAAAAAATCATTATTGTTTGAGAACGTTAGACATCCGAATTTCTACCGGTCGCAAAGGTAACAATCCTCATAGTAGATTCCTTGCTATACAACACCGTGAAGTACAGGAGTGCACCAATGTAGAAGCAAGAGCACGAGAGCCTCCTGTGTGATTCAAAGGGATATTGCAGAATTGTTGTTTTGTGTCTGTGCACGGCTAGACACGTATACGCCACAAAAACAAGGGAATAATAAGAAGTGGGGCGCGTTGTCAGGAAAGAGGGTTGCGGGACCATATTTTTGCTCAATACCTGCTGTGGACTGAAAGAAACACGTAAGGGTGAAGCCACGGCAGAGGATAGGGTTTGTTGTGTCCCAAATGTTCGGCGAGTCTGGCCTTTGTTGCTTCCTTTCAGAAAAGCTTGTCGCGGCCATTTATATAGAAGTTACTGTGCAATGTACGCTTCATTTGGGGTCCCGGATATTGCTTGAAATCGAGGATGTAAGCTTCGCTGGTGCAACGTGTCTGCGAGGAAATTAGAGTGCTGCGTTGAAAAAAAAAATGTGCAATCAAAATGCCGAAACTAGTGCGCTTGAGCAACCTGTTATCGTAAAGATAGATTAGCAGAAATGAAGCCAATATCAAAGCCGGCCTGAAACAAACTTTATTTATTTATTTATTTATTTATTTATTTATTTATTTATTTATTTATTTATTTATTTATTTATTTATTTATTTATTTATTTATTTATTTCACGCAGTTCTTCATCTCAAAGAATGCGCCGTCACTGGAAGACCAGGGACAGACGTGACAAAGTATTTCTTGCACGGCTACATATACATGTATAATTGTCTATTGTCACCCAAGGCAATTCATTCTAACCTTCTATTCTCTTTTCATTTTGTTGGAACGAACACGCACGTGAGTGTCTGAACGTGGTAAGCCAGCTTGGCAGCAATTACACTAATAAATAAAAATGCTCTCGTGACTACAAGGGCTCATTTTTCGGAATATCAAGGTGTTTGCAAGGGGGGGATTTCTTTATTCCTACCTACCTCATCAGAAGAATGCGTATCGCGAAAACGCTTCTCTCTGGTGTCTATATTAGATCCGTCTTCAACTCCACGTCGAAACGACGCTGAATAAAGTCATAAAATGCTTTCTGTTAGGTTGTTAAGGGTAATTTCATTGCCGCATTTGGCCGTTTCCTTCAGAATGATCTATAGTCCGCGGTCATACGGGCTTACTCATGAGTATGCGGCGCCCTTAGAAACACTTACTACGTCAGGAGAGAGGCGTCCTACAATTCTAGATTTATTTCTTATACCTATCCACTATTTTTTTTTTCACCGCGCAACTATGCCGTAGTGCAATTTCTCCACAATACACCCACTCTACTGTCTATATATGCTGTATATAAGTACCTCGCATACACGCCTATCTCTTTCTTTTATGCATGATTGCGAGTGCATGTAATATTCACTCCCAGACCTGTACGTCCCTAGAGTAACTTCGTTTTGTCCTTCGAGCGAAGAAAAAGGAAAGGCAATTCTCTCACTTGCGACGTAGCAAACTTTGTTCGGGGAAAACAAAGACGCTCTTGCTCGTTATGCCGGGCCCCACCGCGCGCCTTCCGGAAGCCCAGCGGGTCTCCAAAACGCGCAAAGTCGTTAGCGCTGCGGCGTCAGCTCATCTCGCGTATACGTGGTTGTACATAAATATCTATATACTATGCGCCGGCGCAACATATATCTCGCCTGCTAGGGCCCGTGGGGGCTTTGTGGATACGCGGCGTCTATGCGGGGACTCTACGATATATCCGAGTATAACGCTGCGCACCATACAGGCGAGCGAAAGCAGAGATGAAGATGGGAGTTCCCGAGAATCTTCGCGTAGCGGTTTCAGAAACGAGCCAACTACTTTATTTTTTTAAAATATTTATTGATAGGTTAAAGGGGACGCTTGCGCCTTTGTTGGCAACGGATATTTCTTTTCGCAGGACTAGGTGATCTAAATGCATGAAAAACACCTAAAAACAATGAATGCAGTCAAATATTATGAACATTTCCAAAGTTCGAGACGATACAACGAAAGCCGCAAGAATGTGGGTGCTTTTTGCCGCGTGCCGATTCGCGGCCCAGAGATCCCTTCTTCGTGGAGTGGTTTTCGACTTAGTATAGAAGTGAGAGAGACAGAAGGAGGAGGAGGAGAGAAAGAGAAAAGGGAAGGATGTTAACCAGACATGCGTCATGGTTGGCTACCCAACAGAAGAAAGACAGGGAGGTTACCTAACACCAAGTCTCCGGCTTGCAACATTGCACGTGGGTTGGAGAAAATCGGTTGGAAGGGAAGGGGGAGGAGAGAGAGAAAACAAATAGTAACTACTACTGTAGGTGTTCACTGAGTCCGGTGGTTCGCAAAAAGCACAGAAATGCTTTAGCAGTCTTCTGATAGGATATCCAGTCACGTTCATGTTGGAGGATTATATCATCCGACACAGGTCGGTTGTGAAACTTGTTGAGCACAGAGGTGAGTGAGCGTCTCTGCGCCCAGCACTGCGGACACTCGCACAGAATACGCCTGCCGGTTTACTCTTCGCCGCAGTGGTCACAGGCTGTGATGTCGGTCATTTCTATACGATAGCGCGCTATAGTATACGTACTACTGAAATGGCATGAGGATCGTTGTGAGGCGGAATTGTAATGGCTAAGACAATTTTGGCGCGAACAGTATGAGAATTGGTAAGCGGGGTTACGGGAATCGGCAATCGTCAACAGTAGCGTAAGTGTAGCGACCGACAAACACAACAAACCGCATAAGCAGCACTGGCTTCCCATATACGAGGCCCGTCCGCTCGCAAGGGGCGTCGCGAGTACATATACTGCAGGACAACGCTCCCCTCTCCTCCTCCGGTAAGGCTGACAACCGGACATCGCTCGGTGCAGCAGCTTTTGCTATACGTTTCGTCGCCTCTTCGTATACGACATCACTCGCCCACGTTCTGTCTCTCTCTCTTGCAGGCGCACATACACGCCCTCTAAGCCTTTATGGCAACCTGTAACGGATGAGGAGGCATTTACCGTTTCTCTCCGTCACTAAGAGGCAAGGCGGGCTGGCTGTCTTGGTCCAGTTGAGCGTGCTCGGTGCCCGCCCGCTCCCTGTCTTAGAGTGGTCGTTTTGTTTCTATTGCCCACTCGGGCCATTTCGGAAACTCAGCACGCACGTATACGGGTATAGAGTGGAGGATAAAAGGGCTGAGGGCATAGAGAAGGTGGCGAGCTCCTAATGCACTTTCCTCTCGCGTGTCAATCATCCATTTGTCTTTCGCGCGCGGTGTCCCCTTGCTGCTGATGCCAGGAGCCACCGTTCCATTAGAAAAAAGCCGAGAGGGCGACGTTTGCGACACGCAGGGAACTCGAGTGAGCAACGGCGTCAGGTCTTTCTGTGGCGCTGCTTTTGCCGGCTACAACAGGCTTCGTCTATTAGTTTCTCTTTCTTTCTTTCTTTCTTTCTTTCTTTCTTTCTTTCTTTCTTTCTTTCTTTCTTTCTTTCTTTCTTTTCCATTCGCCCGGTCTTCTTGCTTGACATGGCAACTGAAAACGTGGTTAGCGCTAAAGACACGCGGGCGGTCTGTACATGCCAATGGGGACGACAGGTGCAAGATCTGCAGTGAATGAAAGAAGGAAGTGAAGAATTGTCGGGTAGTTTCATAACTGACTGATGGAGTGAAATGTTGAGAAATATAGCAGAGTGAGTGTACGCGGGAAGCTATATAATTTTTTTTTATTATGGGGTTTTACGTGCCAAAACCACGATCTGATTATGAGGCGCGCCGTAGTGGGGGACTCCGGTAATTTGGACCACCTGGGGTTCTTTAACGTGCACCTAAATCTAAGTACACGGGTGTTTCCGCATTTCGCCCCCACCGAAATGCGGCCGCCGTGACCGGGATTCGCTCCCGCGACCTCGTGCTCAGAAGCCCAACACCATAGCCACTGCCAATAAAATTGACATTTTTGTAGTAGAGGTCAGTCATTGAAAGCAGCAATATTGATGGAAAAACCAGAAAGAAAGGTCAAGATAGTTAGTTATTCAGAGGTGATGCCACATACGTTTGGCGAACGTGGTGTAGCAGCTTGATTATGAGGGAAGGAGTAAGTCAACAATTAAAATTGCCATACAGAAGTTTATCACGGTCTGTCACTCGATGTCTCTCAACAACCAGGTAGTCCTCGCTGTTCTAATACGATCATTTCTTAAATTTTCATTGGCATTGATTTCAGAGTTTCTCTTAAATTTTGTTTCAAAAGGCTTTATTTCAACTTCCTGTTGAAATAATATCTTCTGAAGTTTGCACTGGTTGTCTGTCGTAAACTTGGCGTCATGAAACAATATTGTACCTTATGGGTTACGTGAAATCTGGAGACATAAACTTAAGTTGCTCATTCTTGACATCGCTCCCGGGCTTTGTACACTCACTTCGTTTCCTTTATGACAAGATGATGTGGGGACATAAACTTGAATTACTGATTCCATGACAGCGTTTACGGGCTTTGTCTATTCAGTGCGTTTCATTTATGAAGTGATAACGTCAGTGCTGGGGTCAGAGGGACCACAGTTATAGGCCTAAACATAAAAGTTCGTATTGAGACCTGGATGCATCCTGGTTCCCTTACATCGTCGTCAAATTTTAATTTCGCTGATTTTCACGCTCGGGTTTCCCAGCGTAAAGCACAGTGAGGAGTACAGATGGAACAAATTTGAGGTGATTTTACGCAGGAGCGTTGATATATTGACCCAAATAAAGTAGACGAAGAAAATTAGCCTGGTTGAGCGAGTGACATATTCATGCGCCTTCTGACGAAACCCTCTAGTGATGCGTAGATAATTGTATGAGAGTCTGGGTGGAGTGGTGATACGAAGCAAATCAGAGAGAAGTCACGGCTGGAGTGGGCGGGAAACTAATAAAAGCGCGGGCTCGCAAGATAAACAACTGCGCCTATAGCCGAGTTCATGAGCGCGTATTGAAGCAAAGAAACGTGCAGCCTTGTGGTTTATCGCGCCGTTTCATAGCCCAAATGCCTGGTTTTAGCCGCAGTCTGCAAAAATTTGACGTGGCGTTATAAGGGTCGTAAAGCCGATAGCGACTCAGGGGGTTGAGTGCCGCGTCCGGTGGATGTTGTTTTCTTGTAAATTGGCTTCGTATAGGTAACGGCTTTGGCAATTCGAAAAGCGTTCAGTGTTGTAGCGGCGGCGCTAGTCGCGTAATAAACAGGCGCGTGTTTTTTTTATGTATTCGAAATCTTCTGTTTCGCTGCAGATCTGTTGCTGGGGTGGCTGAGTGCGTAAACGTTATTTAATATAAAGAGGTCCAGAGGCTCGACTTAAGCCGAGGCGGGCCGCTCCCACGTTGTCACTGTCAGGCCAAGCCCTTCAATGACTGAGGTAGAAAATATTTCAACTAGTCCATTTCGTTCTGTTCTACAGCTAAAAGAGAAAGAAACAAAATTGATATTACAGATTAATTTCGTAAATAAAGTTGGACAATAAGATATGATAATAACGTGCCTAAGCTAATTGAAGATATGTTAGCAAAATTTGTCTTTCTGTGTTGTTTTCTTAAGTGTATTTATTATTATTATTATTATTATTATTATTATTATTATTATTATTATTATTATTATTATTATTATTGTTATTATTATTATTATGTGACATGAGGTTAAGACAGTGTGTGACATATTTATATAAGCTGACTTGAGGTTTGAATATGTGTTCATGTGACATTTTCATATTTGTTACCATTCAATTGGATGCATTTCTATGTAAAACGGAGCAGCCGGTGTCAATTAAAGGCACCAACATCACCTAAACATGATATATATATATATATAAGGAACTAAGCGCTGTATATACAGCCTATTCTAACAATCGTATAAACATGAACGGCCACTGTACTGGTTATACCCCACGGCAATGACAGTGCCAGCTTCAGTCGCATGCGTCGCGTATAAGCAACAGGCATGTATTTCTTCCAGTACGCCGGATGGTCAGTCCTAAATTCGAGCACGCGACCTTTACTTGCTTTCGGCGATTGCGAAAGGACATCAAACTCTTTAAACATGTGTTCGGCATCGCGAGCCATGGTCGACAGATTTGGCGCTCAGTCTGCCGCTCCGCTCTACCAAGCGCGCCTCTGCAAGTTGTCGAGCAAGAATTTGACGTGGACATATTATCGACGTATTGTCGGGCGTTACGTGATCGGCCAGCAGGAAAAGTTTTATTTTCTGGTGGACAGCAATGATAACCAAAACGCCAGGACGTGGCAAGGACGTTGTTTCCTGAGAAAATTTTCTTAGCCCGTTCCAAGCTCTTTTTTCGGGAGTCATTCAGCTAACATGCCATGTAGAATGCGAGAACTTGCCGGACGTCATGTTCGTAGGTCGATGTAGACGGGGGATGACGCGTTCGCGTCCCTCTACTGGGCGACGGTCGTGACTAGAGAGCCTGTTTTCATGCGCGGCAACGGGAACGAGAGTTGGGCATCGGAGCTGCAGAGAAAACAGGGTGCCAAACAGGGTTAGCTGTTTAGGCTTGCAGCAATGCGGGCGCCCAGCTCAGATAACCAGAATTTGCGAAACATCGTGACGCAGCCATCGTTTGTAATGTGAACCGGCTGTTGTATTGCAATGCTGCATCGTACGTGGGTGTGTTTTAAAATAGTTTCAGTTCTACAAAGGTGCGCAAAGTATACGAAAAGAGAAATGTACACTCAGACAAAAGTGGCGAACTACGTTTTGAAGCAGACGGAGGTAAAAGAGATGGAAAGACAGGTATAGGTTAGCCAGTGTAAAATAAGCTGGCTACCCTGTATCGAAGTAAAAGGTATAAAAAATAAACATGATAGAAGCAGTCCAGGAATGAAATAGCAAAAAAAAAAAAAAAAAGGCGAGAGAGGCTCTTTCATGAAAACTGGAGAGGTTTAATTGCCTTGTGGCACGCCTAGAAGGCTGCTCCCGGTGAATGCGATTATAAATAAAATTATTCGCAATGGGCCTAACAAAGACACATAACAAAAGCACAACGCAAATAACGTACAGAAATAATTAAAATATCTCGTTGAGACGAGTCTCTGGAAGAAAAGCCAGCAGACCTTTGTAGCACCGGACACACGGGAAGCATTAGTTCATGATCCAAGCCATTAAGATCCGCGCTAAGAAAGAGACAAAGAAAAAAATGAGAGGAGACAAGTTTGCTGCAAGCGTCTGGGCCATATAACACAAAGGGACAAGGATGCACACAAAGCTGGTTTTGGGATAAACCATGTTTAATAGGTTCCTAAACGAGCCTACTTGAGAAATTGCGACGATGTACTTACTGACAGACGCTTTTATTTCATTCTTATCGCAATACGGTGGACTAAAGCTCGAGCTGCCAAAGGCGAGAAGCGAGAAGTGTTTTGTAACATTTAGCGAAAATTTAAATGCAGAAATCGCAGACCGAGGCAGTTACATGTCACCTGCATGTATTTGCACCTATACAGTAATAATTTAGATTTTGTCACTTAGGTTGGACATGGAAACTGTAAGTGAGTTATTGACTCCGAATATGTTTTTTTTTAACATACCACGTATCTTTATATTTCTTTTTGTATGCGTTGAAAATGAGAAATCACTGAACTCAGACATGCAATACGCTTTTAAACAATAACAGGGATTGCGTCAAATTTACAGAACAAGTTTCAGGCTTTTCCTATATAGGATATATGCTACTAGGTAGATGGTTCACACAAGAAACAAGTCTGTATGCTGGATGTAGAGGACAACAATGCGCATTTGGCAAGAAACAGGGGTCTCGCAGTGTCATTATTTGAAAAGCTGCACAATTATATATGGGCTGCTCGTACTTATGTCGGACTGCAAGTTTTATAATGTTTTTCATTTATTCTTAAGCACGGGTTGTCACACGTCACAACATACATAAATTAAGGCGTGTAGGCATTCCTCCTGCAGAAAGTGCAGACCTTTTTTAAGGGACCTGTCCATAGCAGAGATCGAACGCAGTCTTCAGGCCGGTCCGTGAGTATTGAGGCAGCTCTAAGCCCTTTCTCTAGTGTGGCAATTGTCCCTGGACAAAGCCACATCACATAGCGAGCGTCCCCTCGATACCTGAATGAATTGATGCGCGTTTTACATTCTTCGTGCTCTATTCTATGCAACTAAATATTCATCCTTATCTTACTCTCTCTATAGAACCAAAATTATTGGACACCAGCCTACACTGTGTGATGTTGTAGGTCTCAGTATCTGGCATTGACACTGTGTGTGACGATATTACACCTTTATAGACTGTGGGACAGAGCCCGCACAGTCTTATGTTGTTCATTTATAGTCTGCTTTTTTTTCTTGTTCATCTTTCATTCTTCCCTTTTAATTGTACGAAATAAATAGGATAGGCGAACAGAAATACGCTCTTGTTACTCTCTCTGCCTTTGTCCCTCATTTTTATCTCTCTCTCTCTCTCTCGCTCTGCATATACATGTTTATTCGTTTGTTCCTTTTTTAGCGACAACAGCCCCCCCCCCCGCCCCCCTTCGCCCCTATGTACGTTAACATATTCCAACCTAGCGAGAATTAAAAGCGTGGCTCTTGCCTTATGCTTCGCATATGGCCTGAGAACATTGCTTGATTATGTATACAGCTTCATGTATTTTTCATTGACATGAAAAAACGCTCAACATATATTACCACAATTGATCGTGTTCAATGAAAGAAAATTAGCAACACCGTCACGTTCTTATCGCAGTTCAATGCTCAAGAAAAGAAGTACATTGTGACCAGTTCGTTAACTTTAGCTTTGAAAAGGGAGCAGGAAGCCTTAACGACCACGCATAAACGCAATCTGATGAGCTGAATATAAACCGCGTTTCTGAATGAACGCCCTAAATTCGCTCTTCTTCCGATGGTGTTTTTCCTTTTCTCCAAGAGTCACATCTTTGCGTACTTTTGCGCTTACAGTTGCACCTTATGTGGAAGAAGTCATCAGTATGCTCCAGTTGTTATCTTTTCTTTTCTTTCCTTATTCTATCGTGGGTGATGTGGTTGCATTGATGGCGGCAAAGTCATTTGAATATCTCGAGCTTTTTTCACAACTACAACTACGCCACCGAGGACACATCGTGCGATGCATGTTAAGTAACCTGTTCGCCCGTGCGCTCCCTCAAAGCTGTTCGCAAATTTGCAGACACGGCTCAACACTTCTCGAGCTTGACACGTAACTAAAAAAAAAAGAATCAAAGAAGTTAAGAAACATGCAGGGAGAAGCCTATCCTATTAGCAGAACGACGAACAAATTGTCTGCAGTAGTTCATCACCACTGCGCAGTTTCTTACCTTAATGCGTTGACATTATATGTTG